>NW_017963666.1:0-7839 GCF_001661405.1 Williopsis jadinii
TAACTTCTGAAACCTCTAGCATTTCAGAAATTACCTCTAGCTCGGTGACCACTGAAAGTCTTACCGTTTCTTCTAGTATGTCATCCTCCACGCCATCAGAAACTGAGCCAACAATTAGTGGATCATTCGAGAATGGAGAACTAAGTTGGATAGTTGATATTCCAGGCAATGTTGGACCTTGGACGTCTGTGGAGATCGAAGGTTCCAGCAGTAGTGGCTTCATGTTCAGTGATATCAAATACGTTGTCGACAAAATTAGATATCCAGTCAACACTACAGACTTATCATCATTTGATGTATTGTCTGAGTTGTACTCGTCTGACGGTTTCCGTGTTGAGCTCAAAGGTAAGATTATTAGTGGAACTACCTTTACTGTTAAAGCAAACGTGAGTGTCACTATCCCTGATACTGCTAGATTTGCAAAGAGAGAGGTACTTGTTTGGGAATTGAGCGACACTGTCTCACTTGATTCGTCATCGTCTGAGTCATCGGCATCACAATCATCTACTGTCTCTACATCAGAAGACTCCTCCACAACTGAATCTTCAAGCACCGTCAACTCTTCTTCGGAGAGTTCTCAGTCCTCCACAGTTTTACCTTCTAGCTCAACAACTACCTCCACCAGCTCGGACTCATCAAGTTCATCTGGAACTGAAGTGGAGCTCGACCCGGCTTCAGGATCATCTACTGTGACATCAGAGTCTTCCATTTCCTCTGAAGATCAAGCATCTTCAACTTTGACTTCTTCCGCTACGAGCGAGCTGCTATCTTCTAGTAGCTCGACCTCTGGCACCATTTCTTCTTTGATTTTATCCACTTCTAAGACTGGCACTGATTCCATTTCCACTGATGCTGTCGACTCTACGTCGTTAGAATCATCCGTCATCCCTGATGCTTCTTCCAGTGAGCTCGAGATTACTACTTCTGCAGGGTCATCGGTTTTGACAACCACTGCTACGGAAAATAACGAGAGTACCACTGTCGTTACTATCACTTCGTGTTCCGAGACTGTCTGTTCAGAGTCAGTAACCACTGCTGCTGTTACCACTGTTGTTACCACCATCGACAATGTTGTTACAACTTACACAACTTATTGTCCACTCACTGACACTACTAGTGCCACTGTTACTGAAAAGGAGGATAAGAGTACTAGTGTTGTGAAGCCAACAGGTGACAGTGACAATAGTGCATCCACTACTACCATTGGCGACACCAACACCATTGTGAAGACCATCACTTCTTGTTCTGCTGGAGTTTGCCACACCACTACCGTGTCGCCAGGTTCTACTCTCACTAGTACTTCCACTGGAGTAGGTTCTACCACAACTGGCTCTGGCTCTGGCTCTGGCTCTGGTTCTGGCTCTGGCTCTGGTTCTGGCTCTGGCTCTGGTTCTGGCTCTGGCTCTGTTGAGAATTTAGAGAATGTTGGTGAGGATGTTGGCACTAATGGTGCAACCGCAACCAACGCTGCTACCACCACCGTTGCTGCAGCCGGTACCACCCAGACTACCAAAGCAAATGCCAATGTTGCTGGTGACACTCAGGATATTACATCCACCGTCACTGAAGCTATTACAAAGACCAGAGTCCTTGCTTCGGGCGTCACCGCACCATCCGCAATCCTGTCTGCAACACCAGCTAACCCAGCAGACTCTCTCGTCACAGTTCCAACTGTCATTCAACCAAAGAGTACTCTGTCCACTTCAGCAGACTCCAATGAGTCCTCCTCAACTAGCTCCAGTGCCTCCACTCTGGCCACTACGGCTGCTATTACTACTTACGAAGGTGTTGGAAGTAACATCAAAGCCTCTGGGCTTTTCACTGTTATCTCTTCTATCATTCTGATGATTGTTTTCTGATTGTCTAGTGATACATAGTAATATACCCCTTTCTAAACTATGTGATATTTTAAGACTTGTTGTAGAGCTCTGTCTATAATGGCCTCATAGCTATCATTCTCACTAGATCATTGTCTCTTGTGCTCTACACAGCTGTTTCTATACATTCGGCATTTGATCCATTTTAGGATTAATTCTAATGCACCATGCTGCACGGTTCGCAGCAACGTCTAATTTTATTTTCGGGGTGTTTGTCAATCCAAGATTTCTCCATAAGATCACCAAATGACCTCCCACGATTGAGTGTACATTGCTGTAACATAGGCTTATATACAAAGTGAAAGCGCCTCTCCTTACTGGTATTTTCTGGAGTTCTCAGAAAGGCTAACTTTGAAACACAGGTCGTAAGAATAACTATGAAGGCTGAGTTCTCTAATGCCCATGATACGTCTGGCACAACATTGCACCGGTTCAGTGCGTTCTTATTAGCTTCTGTTGTATTGATTCTCGTCATCTTAGCCAGTCCTTCATGGATTCTTGATCCTTATAATAAGTTGTTTCCAAAGAGCCATGAAACATTTGAAATCACACCAGTCACACGGGAAAATGCCAGTGCGATCTTCAACACCGTGCAAGGTGCTCTGAGAAACAAGAATGCTCAAATTGAACCTATTGGTGTCAGCTTCATACCAGCATACATCCCAGAAGGCACGTTGTTGTACCATGGGAATGGAGATGGTCAAATTCCAGAGGGCCCAGAATGGATTGCCATGGACCATGAGTTCAGTCAAAACTTCATCGCAGATAGAGCCGGGCCTCACATCGGTCATGGTCATCGCTCTTCCACTCGTGCTGCTGAGAAGGGAAGAGGACATCCGGGTAGATTCCATGGACCACCACGAGATTCTGAAGATAAGCATACCTCACTACTGACGTTTCGTGTCAAGAAACCTTTGAGTCGAATGATCCTCCTGGATGGCTCCTCTGCTGCAAAAACTGAAACTGGTGAGATGGATCAACAGTATATCCTTGCTGGGATAGAGAATGTATCGAGCCCGTTTGTTGGTGAGCGTGAATCATCTGTCAAGATCTGTGAATGGGGGAAACAGTTTGGATTGGATGGATATATTCGTGTTGAAGTTGGATTTGAAGTTGTCATATGTGACTTCTTTGACAAGTTGGAGTTGACCAGCAATGTCACTCTAGATTGGGGGAATAACACTTTGAATTTGCCCTTGGAACTAACTGATGAACATCTAATGGATGAATATGCTTCATTGTGGGACTCCGTCAGTGCCATGGGGAGCTACGATTGGGCCAAGATGGGCAACGTCCATGATAAGAGAGAAGGCCGTATTCTGCTGGACTTCTCCAAGCTCCAGACCATGCTCAACAGAACATATGTTGGTACTGATCCCTACACCAGAAGAATATACAATGTGTCCAAAGATCTGAGACAGGACTTGAAAAGAGACCTCGCACAATCGCTGGAGGGAGGAGTAGATCCCTATGGTGGTACTAATTGGCAGCTACTAACCACCGAGATTGTTGACAAATTCTCTCCTATTTTACAGATGATCAATTCGAGCTTGAGCGATGAGCACTCAGACGGTGTGTCAAAGGCAAAGAACCTGACAGTGTTCACCACTAACTTTGTACGGAGGTTTCTTTCTTGGGAAGAAGGTGCGTCCATTGAAGAGAGAATCTTGGCTGCTAAAAACAGGGCTCTGGAACAGTATGTACATCCACTCCAACCTTTGAGATCCAAGTCGGATGCATTGATATTGTCTTCAATTCGCCGGGTTACACAAATGATCATCGAGACTGTATTCGATTCATTCTTTGTATCCAGGGACATCTTAGATGACTATTTCTTGAAGAACGAAATCGATTTTACAGGACTGGACGAGCTGAAATACCAAGTTGTTGATCTTCTCGAGGTGTTAAGATGGGAGTCTACCTATTATACCTGTTCTTCCAGATGTTCGTGGGATGAGATCTGTTATACGCCTTCTTGGGGTCCGTCCCCACTGGGATGGGACAGCTCATTCGGCACTTTTACAGACTCCTATGGGAAGGTGAGAATCTCTGCAGAGCTACAGTGTGTAAGTTACAAGACGATTCTAGCACTGGGCCACAAGGAATGGTAACCATCGTTTCATTTGTGTGTGTGTGTATATGCTATTTTTATTAGTATCATTCTAATATTAGCCTCTAATGTACTGGAAACGGTGATAGTGTTACCCGGCCGGCCGTCTCCTTCCAAGAAAACTGTTACCCGGCCGTCTGTTTCGAAAACTTCCAGTGCACCGCAAAAACGAGCGCTAGAGGGAATTTCAACCAATGAGAGCTCCATAAAGCACCAACACTGTGTCTTGTTCAAGAATCCCGTCAGTGAAGATGTTGCAGTGTTTGAAGCGTGCTGTCTGTTCGCTACCACAGGGCGTGAGAGGGTATCACGTGCCTTCTAAGTCCACGAGGGTGATAAAGGTGTATGAGCCGCTCTTAAAGGAGAAGAAGAAGACCAATGCCATGGAGAAGTTTTACGAGACTCAGAGGGCTAGGCTAGACCCTACCGGATGGAGATCGTCTCTGCTGAAGTCTGTGCGTCCAGGTGATGTTGTCAGAGTGATGTACACTTCCCGTGCGATCCCACCGTTTGTTGGACAAGTCATTGCGATGAGTAAGAAACAGCTGGACACCAACATCACGCTGAGAAACCAGGTGAGTAAAGTTGGTGTGGAGGTCAAGGTGAAGCTGTACAGTCCACTGGTGAGCAGAATCGACGTTATCAGAAAGCCACATGCTTATAAGAAGAGAAACAGACAGTACTACATCAGAGGTAACAGATTGGACGTTGGTGATTTGGAGGCATCCTTGAGAAAGAGATGATGCAGAGTTGTTGGCTATATAGTTTCTCATAGACGAGGGTATTCATGTATATATACAAGCTTTAAGAAAGGCGTAGCTTTGCTCAGAGCGAAATCATTTGTAAATCTGGTCAAATGGCCTTGTGTCGTTGAAGCAGCTCTCCCACACTTCATCCACCACTTTCTCAGCCTGCTCTTTATCCTTGCAGCCAGGGTTGGCCATGACACTCAACACTGCCCTTCTCTTGACACATTCCTGATGGCCACGTCCAAAGTTCTTAATGGCTGCTCTCTTGAACTGGTTCATTATACGGCACTCGCCACTCAGAGAACTTGCCCTGATCTCTGAGCACGCATGGTGCTTCAAGTTCAGCCAGTCGACTTTGAACTTGGAGTCGTCATACGCATGGACCAGCTCATGTGCCAGAGTATCCTCCAGGTGCCACTTATCGATGATTCTATTCTGACAGAGTAATACTCCGAGCTCTGGATGGTAGCCACCACCTTTCCACTCATCACAAACGTCACACACAATGTCCTTAGCACTCACATCTCCACCACTCTTCTTGATCTGCTGGAGCATAAAGATCACAATCGGTGAGTAGTTGATGGCCCAATCACGATATTCATAGCACTGTTTACATTCGTCTTGAACTTGTTTGTCTTTGAGGTCCTTTTCGTATTCCACAACGTCCTCCTTCTTCATGAAGCCTGTCTTATAGGCCATTGACCTTCTCCACCACTCAAAGGACATTGTCTTGATCTGTGATGTCTCTTGTCTTTGATGCGGTTTAACTTTGATGTCCTGGATCTTTAACGACAAATGTCCAAACCTTTTTCGAGGGGAAATTTAATGTCTCGACTTGGCCGAAAATTTTATCTCATCGGACAAGACACTTGACCAGACATAAGGACAGAGACATAAGGACAGAGACATAAGGACAGAGACATAAGGACAAACAATGAATATTTGGACACTCTGCGCCGATGATAAAAGGGATCAGATAGCTAAGCTCCTCGAATCAGGAACATCACCAAACATCAAAGACCCAAATGGCTACACCCCATTGCACGCTGCTGCCTCTTACAACCATGGAGATCTCCTGAGGCTGCTGGTAGATAAGGGTGGTGATGTCAACATCCAAGATAACGATGGTGATACTCCCTTGCACCATGTTGAGGATTTAGAGATGTGTAAACTGTTGATAGAATTGGGAGCCGACTGGAAGATAAGGAACTTGGAGGGCCAAACAGCAAAGGAGATGATTGAGGAGGATGGTGAATTCATGGACGTGGTCAACTACCTCCAATCATTGATACATGGTGCTGACGCACCAGTGGAAGAGAAAGATGAGCAATTGAAACTACCAGAGGGTCAGCAATTACGCTACGAATACCAGAACCCAGGTGATATAGAGATTGCCATTGATGAAGAACAGAGACAGGAGCTTAGAAGGATAGTGGAGGGTGAAAATCCAGAGGAAAAACTGAAGGATTTCCTCACAAAACAAGTCCATGAGCAGTTCTACAACGGTGAAGGCAGTGATGCAAAGAGAGAGAGAAAAGAGTAGACACACAATTTTGTTTATCAAATTATTTGTAGTATAAGCAGTGTAGGAAAGAATTACATGATAACACAGCACTTTGAGGATGATTGGCCCTCTGAGGATGATACATTATTAGACTGGGATCCACGTGCTGCTGCTGCGTTAGCAGAATCGTTAGTTCCATTACCAGCTGTGGTTCTCTTGTTACCTTCATAACGTTTTTGTAGAGCCTTTGCTACTCTTTGGTCTTCTTCTTCTTGCATTTGTCTGGCCAGTGCTTCATCTTCATCTTCATCCTCAACGGTTTCACCTTCGACAAGAGGCTGGAAGTTACCTGTGAAGAAAGAGTTTATAGAACCGTTAACACTGAGTAGACTTTCCCAGACGAAATCTCTCTTCTTCAAAAAGCCTTGGTCAGTCACGAGCTGGTAAACATCCAGTTCATGTTTGATGATGGTGTTGAAGTGGTTGTTTCTGAAGAAAACACAGATTTCCTCGTCCAATAGGGATCTCTTTAGCACTCCTAGACCATAATCGGTCAGTTGCGTCGCTGTGTGAGCCATGAACCGTTTCAAAGCCTCAGAGTCTTCAATTATCTCGCCTTGCGTCTCACCAGCCTGCTGTTTCTCATAGGCTTCAACCAACACACCCTGCGCCTCTTCATAGGAGTTATGCTTGATAACGTTGGCATATTCCGGAGACTGTGGGTCAATTATCCAGCCATGGACAATCTTTAGCCCGAAAACGTCAAACACAGACACCTCCACACTCGGAGTGAATCCACCAGCAAAGTGCGGATCAACGTTCAACCCTTCATTGAGAGAAGGTAACAAGTTCAAGATGGCCTGTGTCTCCTCAGGAGTGGCTCCTCGTTGCTGTAGATTATTCACAGCCAATGAGTAAAGAATCGGCTGTATAGATTCCAGAGCAACCGTACGTTCACCACTGTTAACGAGTGCAACCAATTGGTGATGTTCAGCAGGACTCTGATCGGTAGTTTGCAGTAGAATGGTATTCACAATTGCCAACAGGGCACATGGTCCATTGACGGACTGCGAGAGGATGGACCGTTTACCGTGGAAATAGATCGACTTAACTTCAAATGACATCTCGATCTCCCAACCACTTCGTGATATCTCTGTGACAACAAAGAGTAGAAAACAGGCGAAGTTTCAAGGGGCAATTCTCGAAAGCTGGTTGTCCTTTTGAACTACAAAATGTAAACATTTATAATGTCTTGTCCGTCTTCGCTCGCGCAAGTTCGGAAGTGGCTGGATGCGCCTCAATGTGATCCTTGCAGCACATCCAGACACCACTCTAGCCTCGGAACTCACACGTGACTTGTATTGAATTACGGTGCTACTCATGTGATGTATCACGTGATGAGATTTTGTTTTTTGGCCTGAGCGCATTTTTGTTGGGGCAAGTGGGAAAGTGATAACCTCGTTCAAGAAAAGTCATCCATTTCGCCTCCGTCATCCCTCTTTTCGCCACTGTTTTGGTTAAAGACTACGTCTTCGTAACAAGTCAAGAGCAAATGTCTGAACAATTTACCCTTAAAGTGAGCTGAAGCTGCTGTCCCGG
>NW_017963666.1:8104-12880 GCF_001661405.1 Williopsis jadinii
CTCTACAAGCAAGCCACCGTTGGGGACGTGAACACCGACAGACCAGGTATCTTTGCCCTCAAGGACCGTTACAAATGGGACGCGTGGAAGGCCAACGAGGGCCTGTCAAAGGAAGAAGCTGAACAAAAGTACATTGAACTCGTTGATGAGCTGATTGCCAAGTACGGGTTGAAAGAGTAGGCTCGATGTTTAGTATTTCTCTAGCTATTTGCCCACAATGTGGCTTAAATCGATATCACTGACTCATCTATCGTCACCTTGTAATCTTCTCATGCTTTCCAATTTTACATCCTTGGAATCACACCCACCGTTGTGTCGTTTATACCGGTTGGTGGGTAAACGCGCGCGCCCGCCTATTTTTCCACGCTGTTGATGGAGTTTTTCCGGGGAAGAAATTTTTCACTCTCCCGAGACCATCGTTTAACACAGGGAAAGAGGGAGAAGAAGGTGAGGCACAATGACCATCCAAGTGTTTCGTACTGTCAGAGAGCTCCGCCAGTGGAGAAGATCCTTGCCATTTGAGGATTCGCTGGGATTCGTGCCAACTATGGGTGCACTCCATGATGGACACATCTCACTAGTTTCAAAATGCCTCGAGGAGAATGACCACACAGTGGTTTCAATCTTTGTCAACCCTTCACAGTTTGCACCAAATGAGGATTTGAACTCGTATCCACGAACGTTCCCCCAAGATTTGGAGAGATTACAAGAGATAATGGTGAACGGCCATGGAGTCGATGCCATCTTTGCACCAACGGTGCCTGAGATGTATCCGTCTGGCATCACACTCCAGGTTGAAGAGCAAAAAGGTGCCTTTGTGAGTGTCTTGGGGTTAAGCGAGCAACTGGAGGGAAAGACAAGACCAAACTTCTTTAGAGGGGTCGCCACTGTGGTCACAAAGCTGTTCAACGCTGTTGGTTGTGATAAGGCATACTTTGGCCAGAAGGATATCCAACAAACCGTTGTGCTGAAACGAATGGTTCGTGATTTACTTATGCCAGTGGAAATTGTGGTGCTGCCCATAGTGAGAGAGGACTCTGGATTGGCCATGAGCTCTAGAAACACCTATCTCAGTGCCGGTCTCAGATCCAAGAGCAGTGATATCTACCTGGCTTTGAACAAGGGGAAAGAACAGTACCACAAAGGCGGCGATAGAGACTCAATCTTGAAAGCTGTATTGGACACTCTCACTGATGACAGTTTCCAAGTTGACTATGTATCATTAGCAGATCCCGTAGAGCTCCAGGAGGTTGTCGGTTCCGTTGACAAAACCACGGGCGCAATCTTGTCCATTGCAGTGTACGTCAAGGAGGACGGCAGAACCACGAGGCTCATAGATAACGTTATACTCCAATAATACGGTAATTCAGCGTGATCTTCCAGCACAGTGCTCTCTAGACGGCGGTATCCCGTTGAGCTGCCCATGTATCACCTCACCAACCCTGAAGTACTTATCGTCAAACCACTCGATCCAGCCTCTCAGTCTCCTCAGCTCATCGCTCTTTATGTCCCTGATATCGTGGGTCAGATGGTTCAGGCAGTTCGTTGCAAGCGCCCTTGCAACGTCTTTACCTGCGAATGAGCCATAGCTGCCGCCAGCACCAAACGACCTTGGGTTACTGGACACGTCCCATACTGTGCCGTTAATGGCAATGTACAAGGGCTTCGAGGCATCCGACCCGTTAAACTGCAGAAGCTCGTCCTCTGTAATCGATACACGAGACCCAAACAGCTGGTAGTACCAGAAGTGTCGTTGTAGCAGCTTCCCCTTGTATCCATACGTAAGCGAACCGGTCATCCACCACGATACCATCATGTTGAGAAGGAGTATCCCAAGAACCATTCTCAAGATATCAAGCACAGATATCGACGTCCTCTCTTCGCAGCCGCCTGTCTCTTGTTCCTCGCTCACTGCTGCATCATCGGGTCTCGTGCCTCTTCTCTGCTTCAATGCCATTGTCGTTTGACCGCTTACAACAAGAGACTCACGAAGGTGGAACAGCGTAAGCTCCAATTGGCGTAAGCTTGAGCGTGATGTGAATTTCAGTCACGTGATGTGATGTGCTGTCACATGACATGTCATGTGATATTTGAAAAAATCCTAACCCGCGAATATTTCCCTTTTGGTACTGTGGTGTGGCCCCAACCGCCACCCCTTCCTAACTTCAAAACTTTACTGAGCTTTTCTCCCACCTCTCTCCAACATCAACATCAACGCCATCGCTTCGAAGCACAGATTGCGGGCTCTTTTCACGCTAAAGCACAGAGACAAATGGGGCTATCGAACTACGAGCAGAAGCCGTTTGACCCAATCACGGTGAAGCCCAACGATAAGAAGCGTGTTGCGTACTTCTACGATGCCGATGTTGGTAACTATGCCTACGGTGCAGGTCATCCGATGAAACCACATAGAATAAGAATGGCACATTCTCTTATAATGAACTATGGGCTCTATAAGAAGATGGAGATCTATAGGGCCAAGCCTGCTACGAAGCAGGAGATGTGTCAGTTCCACACAGACGAGTACATTGACTTCCTATCTCGTGTCACGCCAGATAACCTGGAGATGTTCCAGAAGGAGAGTGTCAAGTTCAATGTTGGAGATGACTGTCCGGTATTTGACGGTCTGTACGAGTTCTGTGGTATCAGCGGTGGTGGGTCGATGGAGGGTGCTGCCCGGCTGAACAGGGGGAAGTGCGACATTGCTATCAACTATGCTGGTGGATTGCACCACGCTAAGAAGTCAGAGGCTTCAGGGTTCTGCTACCTGAACGATATTGTGCTGGGTATCATCGAGCTCTTGAGGTATCACCCTCGTGTGCTGTATATCGACACGGACGTGCATCACGGAGATGGTGTTGAAGAGGCGTTTTACACGACGGACCGTGTCATGACGTGTTCATTCCACAAGTATGGTGAATTCTTCCCAGGTACCGGTGAGCTGCGTGATACCGGTGTGGGCAAGGGTAAGAACTACGCCGTTAACGTGCCATTGAGAGACGGTATTGACGATGCAACGTATAGATCCATTTTTGAGCCTCTGATCTCGAAGATCATGGAGTGGTACCAGCCTTCCGCTATAGTGCTGCAGTGTGGTGGAGATTCCCTGAGTGGTGATAGACTGGGTTGCTTCAACTTGTCCATGAGAGGCCATGCCAACTGTGTCAACTTCTGTAAAGGGCTGGGAGTCCCACTGATGGTTGTTGGCGGAGGTGGCTACACTATGAGAAACGTTGCTAGAACGTGGGCTTTCGAAACAGGGTTGCTGAACAGTGAGATCCTTTCCGAGGACTTGCCCTTCAACGACTATTATGAGTACTACGGGCCAGACTATAAGCTTGATGTGAGACCTTCGAATATGTACAACGCAAACAGTCCAGAGTACTTGGATAAGATTCTAACCCAGATCTTTTCGAATCTTGAGCATACAAAGTTTGCCCCAAGTGTTCAAATACAGGACGTTCCAAGGGATGTTGAGCTATACGACGATGAGGATGAAGACATGCCGGAGGCTATTGATACCAAAGGTGGTTCTCAATTCGCCAGAGATCAGATAGTTGAGGCAAAGAATGAGTTTTACTGAAAGACCATGAGATCTTGTGTGGCATATATATAGGTATCAAAGCAGGAAAAAGTGTACTATTGAACGAACTTAACACCTGTAGAAGTCTCGTTTACTGTCAATTGGAAAACGTCGCCTCTGGAGTAATGGCCACTAGGATCGAAGTCGAACCTTGCCTTAATAACGTCATCGGTATCGATGTCTGCACTTAAGACACCCTCTTCACCAATCAATGGGCCTGCAATGATCTCCCCCATCGGGTTAACAATGACAGAACCTCCATTAATCAACGGAGCACCAACTTGCCAGCCCTTTGGTGTTTGCTCCTCAGGCACCGGACCCTGGTATTGCACAGCACTCACGAGGAATTGGCGGCCTTCATAGGCTATGTGACGCATACTCGTTCTCCAGATCTCTCTCATGTCCACAGTAGGCGCAACCCAGACATCGACGCCCTTAGAGTACATGGCCTGTCTCAGCAGAGGGACAAAGTTCTCCCAGCAGATGGCACCACCAATCTTGCCAACCCTGGTGTCGATCACAGGGAGAGTTGAGCCATCTCCAGAGCCCCACACCAGTCTCTCCGTGGCTGTTGGAACCAGCTTTCTATGCTTGCCCACGTAGCCAGTCTCCGGGTCAATGTACACCAGAGTACAGTACAATGTGGTGCCGTCCTTCTCGATAACACCAATGGCCACAGTCGCATTGATACGTTTGGCAAACCCTTCAAGGGCATGGACCTCTGGTCCGTCAGGCACCTTGACACTTTCCCGGTGGTATGCCAGGAACTCATCACGGCCCTCTGGTAGTCTGTACCCCATATAGCATCCAAACGTGGTGCCCTTAGGGTAGCCTCCCAAGGTGGCCTCTGGGATAACCACAAGGTCAACCTTTTCCCTAATCAGTTGCTCCTCATACGAGAGGATCTTCTCCAGCGTCTTTGCTGTGCTTGTCTCGTACCCGACCTGTAACGCAGCCACTCTTCTTTGAACCATTGTACTGTCTACGGTGTACGTCCAGTGTGATGCTCCCAGTGTGATGCTTCCAGTGTGAAGCTTCGTGGGAGAAGGAGAAGAAGAGTGAGGCTCGACGAGTGTGGCTTTTCTCCGTTTCATCAACCACAACTCGAGCTGTGCGTTGATGCGCACCTCTCGTACGTCCTTCATGCGCATCGGACTTACAGCGCGCAGGTGTGATGATGTTTCGGTGAGCTG
>NW_017963666.1:13620-14579 GCF_001661405.1 Williopsis jadinii
TGCTCATAGCTGCTCACCATGTGCGAGTCTCGCTACAGTGTTTATGACAATCTTCCTACACATCGCCATTGAAGAATTTGTATGGTAAATATCTCAGAGCATTACGATATGTCCAATAGGACCGTTCTTGGTGGTTCATCTTTTACATGAGCCACTGCGTTGATCCTGTTTGTCTCCTCCACAAGGCTCCCCATGCTAAATACATGGACAGTGATGAGCAGATGCTATATAGATAACGTTCCATTAGAATGATACTAATAAAAATAACAAGCACACCTTCAAGTCTCCCCAGAGTACACCAAATTCTGGCTAACACTAAGCCTGGCAGATATACAAAGCATGAGCGTGTAATCTTTAACACTCCCTGAGATATAGCCATCCATGGTTTGTATGGTGTAACTAGCATATCATGATGAATTCCAGAAAATAAAGGCGTTGAAATATTGGCCAATGGCGTGGCAGCGATGTGTTTCACCTTCTGGAATACCACCAGTATCACCATTGATCGTTATGTCGGGACTTGCTCCTTAGTACAGGGGTATAAAGCAGAGAGATTCTACACTCATTTGTACTCTGTGTCACTGCACAACAAGCCATCAATGCTAATACTCATGGAACAACCCCCATGCAATGCCTCTATAACGCATCACATTACATAGATACCATCTCACGTAAGCATACACAAACTCCTAATGACGACTAGTTCACGTGCAATCACAGCTAGTGCCATACACAAACTCGAGACACCGGTAATTTGCTGGCTGGCTCACTGATTGACTCTTCCCAATGAGTGAGCCCTTGGTTAATATTACACAAACCGCCGATGGTGTCCACGAGGAAAACACAGAACCGACGGTACACAAAGCCACAGGCAAAATTATTTAAAGGGCGCCTAATCCGCAATTCGTTTGTTGTTTCACTTAGCCAACTACATAATCTTTGGATACTGCAAACGGTGA
>NW_017963666.1:16769-42706 GCF_001661405.1 Williopsis jadinii
GGCCAGTTTTATAACCGTCTGAGCAGTATGAAGAAGACAAGGCCAGAGGGAAGTACGTTCATTTCGGTCCAGCATGGTAAGGACACTTCTGTTCACCAGGACCCAATCTCTGCTCACCATTGAGTTAAGAGAGTGTACAGAAGAAGGCTACCCGTGGTGTGTTCTTTTTCTTTATACAGAGCTTCAAATCTACTATTCAACTGAGCACAGAACGTCGAGTGTTCAAATAAACGTAGCCGATACAGACAGTCCCCTTGTCAAGACAAAGGCATATATATATACCTCTACGCAATATATGGATTGCCGTGACGTGTTGGAAGCAGCATAAAGCCAGAGAATCATAAATAGCTGGATCAAGTCTTATTACATACAAGCTGGTGGTCGATACAACACTCAATGCTCATGTCTTGCTACTGATTGTTGGAAAATCCACAGTGACAGCTCTGTATTAAAACAGAATGTCATTCCTTCTCTAAAAAGGGCATATAGATTTCTGCCTTGTCACTTGAAAGTCATCCAGACGACCCGGTTCTTTCTGAACTCACAACCATCGTAATGAAATATACAGAAAACACCATACCAATTACCTATAGATTATCTTCTCATTGACTGACTCAGTGGACCGGAACAATGTTAAGTAGACTTTTAGCTTTGTAGTCCTTGCTGCATGGGCTGCATGTGGTTGATGTAGTTTTTCCATTGGTCGCGTACAAATTGTAATCGACTCGGAGAAAATCAGGGCTCTATGTGTGTGCCGTGGATGGTCAGTTACCCGGACTTGGAAAAGAGGCGAATTGAAAAAAAATAATGGATCCTATGAGATTCGAACTCATGCATCTTACGATACTCGATCTTGAGTCGAGCGCCTTAAACCGCTCGGCCAAAGATCCATTTGTTATTTTGTCGACCTCCCCTCTTTGTCATGCTAGTAAGAAAATAAAGCTTATAGAGTATGATTAATTATCATACACATGAATTGTATAGCTTTAATCGTCTTTAATATACTATTCATTGATTGTGTAACTGCTTTAATAGTTTTAGGACTCATTTATCACTTCCTTTCATTAACTTAGTGGTTAAACCATTTGATTACTTTGGAAAAGATGAACCCATTTTATATCAGTACTTTTATCATAAGGGTAGTTATTAAAATGATGATAATAAAAATAGCAAACTGGTTTCCAAATTTACCAAAAATATACTAATTTATAGCTGATACTCTAACTAAGAGACTTATGAGGTATGAGTATGGGATCCTCCATGCTTCCTGAGATATAACCTTTCAAAAAGAAGATAAACTTGGTCAAAAACGCATAAACTTGCCTATATCAACAACAAAACAGATTTAGGAAACTATAGAGGGCCAGGCAGTAAAGCTGATCTATATACTCATATATATAAGCTTAAATTGATTGGACTGGTGGGTTTTCCAAGAAAATCAAGGCAGTTTTTTATATGGATAATTCTGGTTCTTCGTTACTCGAGCAAGCCTAAAAAGGTAAGGATGCCTCCACAATGCTTAAAGGATATCATCTTGGAACCAATCACTGCCAACTATTCACGACCAAACAATACAATTATTTAGTAATCGTCTTGGGCTTTAGAAATACTGGCGACTCAAATGGAGCAAACTGACTCAGTGGGCATCGAAGGTTGTGTATTCCCTGGAGTTAAAGGTATGATGCCTCAAGAAAATGGACAAGAGCAGTGTGTAGGAGTTTATACAATTAGATCCAGACTTAGTTACAAATCTCCAGCTCGAATTGCTTACAGGTGTTCTTCAAAATGGTGAAGAATATAATAAACTTGAGGATCACATTGGTAAGATTGATGACTTTTCCTCTCAAAACACTTCTATATACTCCTATATACCTCTAGAGAAATTGTTCAACAGGGAATTAGAAACCTGTGCTCAACGAGAGAAGGAATCTTTGTTGAATTTGCCAACATTGAACCAAAGGCACCAACAAAGCCAGAACATTGTACTTTTTACGACCAGAGGTGAAAGAATTTGCCTTGGTGCGCACAGATATAGCAGCAGAACATGATTTCAGTACTTATCAAAAAGAGATCTACAGGTCGCTTCACTTTAATCAAGATTGTGCAAGAATGTTTTTTTGGCCTTTCAGATTCTCTCTTAGATACAATAAGGAGAAGATGGAATCCTTGCCATACTAATGGGACCTAGGCTAGTATCATTCTACCCACACCATACACACACTTGCGAACATATACACGAAATCTTACGCAACAGTTTTAGGAAACTCTTTAAGCGTTGGCTTCGTTAGTTTCAAAGTAGTCATTTGATCAATGAGAGAGACTAAGCGTAAGTCAAGACCCAGTGGTCACACGGTGTAAGGTGATCGAGAGGGTACCGGTGAATCCATGTTATGACTTCGAGTCTTGTTGCAGACAATAAGGGTAAGAGTCGTCCAGAAGAAGAGACTGATAAAGAAAGCCGTTCAGCAGTCGGATTGAAAATCAATGCTGAAACCAAGATGGCTCTGCGTCCCTTGTTGCTCGACCATATCGATGAAAACAGCCCAAGGTCATCGTGGTTCTCTGATTCTGTTGACTTGTGTGCTTATGTATTTGAGCCCTTGGAAAGTTCAGCACTAATCACCTTGAGCAATACTGTTGTGGGGAAGGCTGGATTACTGTTTCATGGCGAGCGTAAACCAAGCAATCCAAAGAGTGGTTTCATTCCAATTCAGATGTTGAACTTCAATCACTTCGAATTCATGGCCCACCATAGACTATAACTAGATAAGATATCGCTTCTGGCAGTTCATCCAGTTTACAAGTTTAATGTGACCCACCACTTGACAAACATTGCAATATTTCACATAGACACCATGCAGGAGTGGCTTTCCAACCACCATTACATATCCCAAAGCTGGTCTTCAATGCTTTTCTAATGAATTTACACTGGTGACTTGTATAGAACAACAATTAGCGAAGACTCCCAGGTAACCACAGTCCCAGATCTGGTTGCGAGTCCGTGGATTTTCATCTCTTTGACCTTGAATCTGCTTTCAGTGGAAAGTGTATGTTAACGGAGAAATCCACTTCATACAGCCATAAGGCGTTGTATATGCGATACGTGTTATGCATCTCTCCTGGGACAAAAAGAACTGGAATGAAGACACGGCTTGAAAATTTGTCTGCTCCAAACTTTTAACCCAACGCTTTGTTTCGTGACTCTGTTCCTCACACTTGTTCTAATTTCCTCTCGTGACAGTTCAAGTTATTCTGGCTGTGTTAAACTCATTCACAAGCGTATGTAGCATGTACAAGGAGTCATTTAAAGCTGGGGTTATATTCGTTTTCCGGGAGAACGCTAGACCACCGGACCTCAGAGGCCCTTTGAAGGACATTAATCTTGCCGTACATGACAAGTTATTAGCCAATTGTCCAATAAGCACACATCTACGTGATGTAGATTTCATGACCACCTCATACTGTATGTGAGCTTTGCAATGATTTGTCAATTTCGTGTTGTCAATCCTCAGGAAGGACAAGTTTCAGCCATGCAGCGGAAATCAGCGGGAAAATGAACCTAATCTATGACTATTTTAACCACCACGCATGTTGGCTATATTAACTTTCACCGACGTGTCACCTCAAAGGGCCCAGTGTCCGAAGACTTTGTGTGGAATTAGTGCCGTTGCTGATTATTATATGACTTTTTGTCATTAACCGTATAGAGAGACATATGAAGTAACTGGTTGGCTCTTTTTGGTATCTACCCTCAGTGAGCCACTATCCCAACCACGGAAGGAGCGTGTCACGAGCTATGAGCCACAAAGGCTTTACAATCTTGATATGGGAGAGCTCCAGGTTCTGTGGGGACAACTTCCATTCGTATGCTGCAATGATCTTCGGTTCTGACCGCCCTGGACACTGTAGCCTTGCTAAAACGGAAAGGCCCATCCTTTTAGCCTATTTTTGTCCCCTCCTAAATCCCACCCTATTTTAGTCCGTCGGTGATATAATCTCTAGATCACAACAGATGACAGGATATACATAGAGTTATACCGCTCCTTCATCGTCCACTGGAAACATTAAGCTTGTAAAGTCATCTACCCTCAGTGCTCTCGTATTGGCAATGTCCAGTTGATAGCAACAAAAGGAGACATCGGTGGAGTTTTTCCCATTTTCAAATGTCCGTGCATGAAGTTTCACCGATGAACGCCGTAATTTTCCGATGATGCAGCGAGTCCCACCACTGGACATAGGACAGAGGACATTGGACATTGGACATTGGAAAGTGGTTAGATTCCCTGTTTGACTATCCTTTGGTTGTTGAGAGCAGTTGTATCCATTTGCAACTCTCGTCTTTGCGAGTAGTAAGAAACGATCTCACCCTAAACCATCCCCCAGTTTGTCCTTTGTCCAAGAAACAACAACGACAACATATGCTACTTCCAGCATATGCCATCTCCAACATATCTTAGCTTCAACAAGACACACAGTTCTTGGTTTTACATTCTCTGTTCTGGACTTGTCATTTACATGAGCACTCTGTAACCTTATGCATGTACCCCGGTGGGGGTGGAGGCGTTGTACGATGTGTAATATGTATTAACGGGTACCCATTTCCCATTGCACGTAGCAGTCAATGTGCTATGTGATGTAGGCCCCAGAAGTTGTGTGTTTTATAGGCCAATTGCTTGCTGAGACTGAGGATCCCCACAAGCTATATAAGGGAAACCTGATCCTCCATAAGCTGCCCAGTTTATCAGATGGTTTCCATCCACTATATGTCCACAATGGAGGAGAACAAAGCAGAGATCACATATGTGGAAAGCGCAAAGGAAGACTTTGAAATTGTCAAGCAATCAGAGCCAACTGAGGAGTTGGAGAGAAACTTGGCCATCCCAGAGTCTTTGAAACACATGACTGAGGAAGAGCTTGAGGCATTTGACAAGAAAGTCACTAGAAAGATCGATTTCAGAATCTTGCCAACATTGGTTTGGATCTACATCTTAAACTACTTGGACAGAAACAACATTGCGTCCGCACGTCTTGGTGGCATGGAGGACGACTTGGGGCTGAAAGGTAATCAATACCAGACGTGTATCTCTATTCTTTTTGTTGGTTATATTCTTATGCAAATCCCAGCAAACATGCTGATGAACAAACTGGGAAGACCTTCAGCCTTCATGACGACAATCATGTTTACCTGGGCAATTATCTCTACATGCACAGGTGCAGTACAGAACTACGCAGGGTTGATGGTCATTCGTCTGTTGCTTGGGTTCGTGGAAGCTGGCTTCTTCGGGTCTGCCTTGTACTACTTGTCATGTTGGTACTCCAGAAAAGATCTGTCCTTGAGAAATGCCATTCTCTACTCAGGTTCATTGTTCTCCGGTGCTCTTTCAGGATTGATTGCTGCAGGAATCATTGAAAATATGAACGGGGTCCATGGTTTGAAGTCTTGGAGGTGGTTATTCATTATTGAAGGTTCTATCACCATTGGAACTGTTCCCTTGGCCTACTTCATCCTTCCAGATATGCCACATAACTCAAAGTTCCTCACAGAGCAGGAGAGAGATTTTGTCATGTGGAAACTCAGAAGAGAAGTGGGTCAAGACGATTCAGACAAGCTGAACGAGGAGTCATACTGGACAACGTTCCTTTTGACTGTTAAGGATATCAAAGTCTGGTGTCTCACTGGTGTCTTTGCCTTCCTTGTCGCAGCCTGTGGTGTCACCAACTTCTTCCCAACAGTGGTGAAAACTTTGAACTTTGACAATATCACCACTTTGGGCTTGACTGTACCACCTTATATGATTGCTGTTGTTGCAACATTTATCTGGGCTAGACATGCGGATAAGACTGGAGAAAGATTCCTACACGTCACCATACCTCTGGTGTTATCAATGATAGCCTTCATTATTGCAGTGGCAACTACAAATACTGGTGCACGCTACTTTTCCATGTGCCTGATGATCCCGGCTTTGTATTGCTCTTTTACAACTATTATCTCATGGATGTCAAACTGTGTTCCTAGACCACCATTGAAGAGAGCCATTGCAATTTCCTTGATGAACTGTTTGTCCAACTCCACTTCCATTTGGAACTCATATTTGTATCCAACCAGTGCAGCACCAAGATTTCTTCAGGCTTTCATTGCCAACATCGTCTTCCTCATCTTAGCCATTGCGATCGCAGTTATCCTTAGAATCAAGCTGATGGTTCTCAATAAGAGAATCGAAAGTGGCACCATGAACTGGGAGAAGGAGCTTGGTCGTGGTAATGACGGCTCTAAAATCAGCCCTGATTTCCGTTTCCTTGTTTGAGAATATGAATTGAATTGCCATGATTGTGTTTAACCGTTCAAACTCGTAGATAATCCACTAAACGTCAGATTGAGGGATAGCCATAGTAAGGATGCTACATCAATTGTAGGCAAGATCATTAGAGAAGGTTCTCAGTACTTCTGGTTAGTTTCTACTCGTGCTGCGCCATTCATTATCCACATGGCTATGCAATTGTAGCAGAAAGTCTCAACCTGAGCTGGCATCGCCTTAAGTTCATAAGTGTTCTTCAATCACCTCACTAGACCCATACACAACACCGAATTTACCATATATAATATATTAGAAATTGTCTATGAGCTTCAAAAGCACATGGCCAAGACTGTCGAATGATACAGCCCGTTGTTACAAATGATGGTCAAAGTAGTTTCTTTGTATTAGTGAACTTCCTCGAGGGCTTTACTCTACCTGGACATATATATATATCGTTCAGTATAAGGACAAAGACCACCCTTCATTCTCAGTGAAGAGTCAGCATTCTCTCTTCCTTATTGACAAAGTAATAACGACATCAGTGACAAAACTGTTGCTGCCTTTCCTCATAACAGTCCAGGTCATTGAGGACATGAGCAATGATGCCATTAGGGGAAATGGTTGTTCATGGCTTGTTCATTATAGATTGTATCAATTATTGAGGGAAAAAGTCGCCAAATGAAGGTAGCTAGCCATGGTTCTTCCACCTCTTAAAGTCAGAGACCAATCCCATACTTCATCTTGTGGAATATTGCCTTCATTGTATGGTTTTTTTGCAGTTGCTGTGTTGATGCAACCATCAACTTCACTTGCATGATTGTTTCCATTCGACTAAAGTCCCACTCTTATGGATAGTGCTATGGCTGTGAAAAGACAAATGCTGAGTCCATGACATTAAATCAACACCCCTTGTGCTACAACACTTGTGCTTTGGTGCCATGTTCTTGAGTGTTGATCACAATAGCTGAGAAGAGCAGAAATGTACTAAGATGTATAGAGAATAATCTGTTGGCAGTAATAGCGCAGCAATAGCTGAAACAACAACAGAGAAAATATATTACATAGGGGTTATACAATAACACAATGAACATAGTATGGGACATGAATGGTATTCACTTGCCAAACACATGTTCTAAAGGGGACGGGGGCTAAAGAAGCACCAACAAATCATGCCTGTTATTTTCATCAGCAGCAAAGGAGAGGCCCTCATGTAATGACCTCTTTAAGCTCAAAGGAGACAGTTTGATGGATCGTTTGAACAAGAAATAACAGGATCTCCATGGTCATGGAGAGCCACATAGGCTTGAAAGGAGCAATCATACGTTCAATGAGGATTATTCGTGTTCATTGTCAGCCAATGGTAGAAATTTGAGAGCTCAGTTTCAAGTTCAGTGCTTGTCATTATAATTTGAGAAGCAGCTGAAGGTGGAACATGTGAAGCAGCTCCAAGAAGATGAAGATGGCCCATTTGAATAAAGACAATCATATAGATCTGCCATTGATATTTGGGGTTTCGATCGAAGTGACTGTGCCATAAATCGATATTGATGGAGAGCTAAAAAGAACATTGATTCTTTTTCCTCATTGGTTAGATGAGATAACCACTAGTAGCTTCCATCCAATGAAAACAGGTAGTCTTGGAACAGGGAATTTGGGACGTATTCATGGTTATCAGAATAGTGGATCATAAGTTGTCCCAAGTCCCTGAAGCTCTCGTGCTGCTGACATTCATGTTCATGACACAGTGGCTCGCTCCAATCTTCTCCATTCCAAGGAGGTGTTGTACCATTTGAGCTTGAATTATAGACTACACCATGGATGGGATTGGCGTCACCATTGTCATTCGTCGGTAGTTCTGAGTAGAGCTGCTTTATTGGAGGTGAATCACCCAACAAATCCCCATTCAGCGTTTTCACATGGAACTCTGGCGATACCGTATCTGTCATGATGTGCTCCTCGAGCAAATGGTCTGACAGCCCGGATGCCGTGAGGAAAGTGTGAGCACAGTCGAATGGACACTCAAACCTTATGAGTTTCATTGGTCTTTCATCACCATGGTCGGAGTTTGAGCCATCAGTCTTAGAGGCACCAGTCGACGGCTGCCTATTACCTACAGAGCTCTCTCTTTGTCTCTTACGGTCATGATAACCTATATGTCTCTTCAACTGCTGGTTCGTTATGAACCTCTTATCACATTCGGGACAACCCAAGGGTCTTTTATCCGCATGAGTCCAGGCATGAGATTTCAAATGGGTTTCTCGGAAGAAGCACTTACCACACACGTCACACTCAAAGGGCCTGGTGTTGTCATGACTTCTCTTGTGCTCCTCCAGCAGACAAGGCCTGTTGTAGGCCTTGTCACAGTTCGCATAGGGACACTTGTACTTCTTTGCACTCCTGTTCATGGGTGCGAATGGTTGCTATTCTAACTTCCGAGGGATGGCCGTGGGCAGCACTTATTGCTTGGTTATTTCTCCCTTTGTTGGAGGTGTGTGGGACGCAGCTGCCAACAAACAAGAAAAAGCAGACCAGAGAAGACAACGGAGTCAAACTGCAAGTGCCTATTGCTGTATAAACGATGCGAAGATCGTTTTAAGACCCAGTGCATCGGCACTATACGCATCAAGGTTATTCTCCTGTGTCCCGTAACAATAGATTAATCAGTCACGTGAATAGGTGTGATAACTCGGGAAAGTAGAATTCAGTCGGTTTTCGAAGAAAGCTTCTATGGCCAAGTTGGTAAGGCGCTACACTAGTAATGTAGCGATCCTCAGTTCGACTCTGAGTGGAAGCACACTTCGTCTTTTTTTTTTCAAAACCGTGGTGAGAAGAATTGTTACGGGACACACCCACATACACAGCAGGAAACGACAGGCCGAGGCGTTGCGATGCGATGAGATGTGTCTCTAGGAAAATTTTATAGCCCATTGGGATTTTTTCTTTTCAGAGGTAAACATAGACATAAACAACCTGTTTGAACTCGTACTCTCCATTCTTTGTTGTGGATTTACCTGGTTGTGCTATTTGATCAATCACTTAGGGCCCTACACATAGTGCTCTCTTAACAGCTACGCTCATCGCATCGCTCATTTTGACCTCAGCTTCACGGCATTGCATCCACTTGTTCTCTCATTAACTTGCTTGAGGATTAAGTCTTTCATCATACACCACTTGTCCTTGTGGGTATACACATTTCCGTTTCCTTTCACTCTTCTTTTGCATTTCCATTCATATAATTAATCAGCATATACCACAATGACTATTCAAGAGCTTGACATTGATACTTTCCTTTCTGGACCGGTGGTCCAGGCCACCACAGAACAAGGTGCGCATACGGATATCGACGACGCCATTAACGAGGCATTGGCCGAGATAGACCAACACGATTTGAACGGTCTGTCCAATTCCAATGGCAATCCAAACCCAGAGTTGATGTTAATGCAGGAGACAGAGGACCTGCTCCAGAGTTGTGCTGACCAGTCCATGAATATCAATATCACACCGCATTATTCACTTAGCTTCGAAAGACAAATGCTGGAGTCATCGAAGCCTCTATCACCGCAGTCTTTGAACTCTGAGGGGTCTCAGGTCACCTCGCCAAACTCATCAATGGTTGGACTATCCAACCAGGTTCTGAGTGTCAGTTTCCAGGAGGTTGAACAGATGAGGTTGCAGATCGAGAAACTACAACAGTTGTACGACGGCAAATGCTGTGATCTGACCAAGGCCATGAACGAGTTGAGACAGAACGAAATCAAGAGATTAGCATTAATGGAAGAGAACAGAGCTCTAAAGAACGCACTGATCAAGGCAACCATTGATACAAGCTACATTTCATAGAATTACTTTTGCATATAGAAATCTAACAGATTCAACTCAATAACTACAGAACAATCATTAAACAATGCAATTAGAAATTCAAATTAAGAACTCCAAACTTATTGATAAAGTAAAAAAAAAATAACCAAGCATTCAAAGACATATCAGCGATACGCTTATTCTGGCTTGACAGTCAAGTGACACTTACCACAGTATTGTCTGTCACCGTGGTTGGCCATGAAGACACCGGCACCACAGGTCTCAGCTGGACATTGTCTTCTGAGTCTCTCAACCTTACCATCTTGGTCAACCTTGTAGTAAGTCAAGACAGCGAGTTTGACCTTTTTGTGCTTGTGTTTGATCTTCTTTGGAGTGGTGTAGACTTTTTTCTTTCTCTTCTTACCACCACCTCTCAATCTGAGAACCAAGTGAAGAGTGGACTCCTTTTGGATGTTGTAGTCAGACAAAGTTCTACCATCCTCCAATTGCTTACCGGCAAAGATCAATCTTTGTTGGTCTGGTGGGATACCCTCTTTGTCCTGGATCTTGGACTTGACGTTGTCAATGGTGTCGGAGGACTCAACCTCCAAGGTAATGGTCTTACCTGTAAGGGTTTTGACGAAAATTTGCATCTTGGTTTGTCTGCAAGTGTAAAATGCGTCTTTCTCACCAAGCTGTTGAAGAAGTAAAACTGAAAGGTGAAAGAAGTGAAAAGTTTTTACAAGTTGAAAATTTCTTTTGTATGGGAAACAGAAGCCGGTTGCAACCGACTCTTTTTTCCATTTATCGGTTAGCGCCACACACACGAGAAGGAGAAAAATTTTCACAGTCACTCACACCCAGACACCTCGGTACGCGCAGCATACGGGGTATCTACTTTTGTGTCATATTACGTAATCGTGTTGATGTCTTTGCTTTGTGTGATACGTCACTTTGTATTAGATGGATGGATAGCTAACCTGTTGTGTCTTCTCGTTGTGGAGAGTGAGTGTATTCTGATCATAAGACAACTGTCGTTCAGGTGAAGCGTCTCTTCTTCTGAGTTGGATATGTCTGCCACGAGTGCTCATCACAGGGTTGGTGATTTGGTCCTTGAGTACCGTTCACAGTTGAGAACAGGCTCTAATGTTGAGGGTTCAAGCAAGGCTCTGAAGGGGAAACCACTGCACAGGCCACACAAAGGGGTATTGAGGTCGATATTTGACTTCATCGTGTGTCGTGTATCATAGGTCCAAGTCACTCTCTTCTGATTCTTGCTCCTCGTGTTTGGCAATTCTCGTGTAATTGTTTGCCCTTTGCTCAATGGCACCTAAAATGTAATGCATTAGTACTGTTATAACAGCTGTTCCCAAGGGGTAACACAAGACGTACCGTTTTGCAATAGAAATTGCTCTAAGGCCTCAATGGAGAAGTCATTCTTTTTAGCATCGTAGTGCAGTTTTTCAAACCCAACAACTCTTGCAGTTTCCACACCGTTTACGTATACAATAACCACTGGCAGCACCTGTACTTTCAGCCTAGTCACCAAGAATGGCGCGTTATCCACACTGATACGGATGAACTTTGTAGTAACGTGCTTCTGAGCCAGGATCTCCAGCTTCCGATCCATAAGCGAGCATTTGGCAAAATTCTCGTGGAATAGGTGTAACACGGTTCTCGCGGCTTTGGCCGTGATCTTTATGACGCTTTCTTCAGAGAGCTCCGTCTGCACAGACCCATGCCCGGCTTCTTCAACCAATCGCTTTGATTGTGACATCTGTTGGCTCAATTCCTGCATTCGCTGTTCTCTATACTGCTGGAAATGTTGATCCAATTCATCGTCGAGTTTGTCCAACAGCTCGTCTTCATCTTCAGACCCCACGTCGTGCCCGTGCTGCTTCCTTATGAGGTCTTCTCTGTACGAGTCTATGGCCCTGTTAAAGCTCATGGTTCCACTGGCGCCATTCACTATGGGTTGTCCAGCGAGGAATGGAACCGCAGCCCGTCTCGAAGAGCACAGCGCACCGTCGACTCTTGATCTTACGTAATCACGGATTAATTGTGCGCTAACCAAGTGTGTCCGAACCAACTATATGAGAGCTGGCTGTGACACCGGAGCTTTTCTCTCAGGAACGATGGCAGTCAGGGAGCAATGGCAGTCAGGGAGCAAACCCACAGTGCAATGGACAGCGCAATGGACAGTGCCAGCACGGCCAGTGTGCACCACCACCACAGCCAATTCGTCCCAACGGCCCACCATCCGTCACAGCTCCACACCCTGGAAGGAGACTCCACGACAGAGCGCCCCGGTGTAGCATGGGCCACACACCTCCGGAAAAACCTCCCCGTCGCCTACACCGCGGTCGCGCGAGCAGCAGCGCGGTGTCCGGGTGTGCTGCTGTCCGAGCCTGCCACGCACACTGCTCCATCAGCTGGTGGTGTCAAGCACAGAGCACCGACTGCCATGGCCCCGTAGGCACACACAGCACACACAGCACACAGGCACTGGACCGTCGCCACCGCGTGGATCCGTAGCACACCCACCTCGCCCACCTGGACACCACCTGGACACCACCCTTCGGATCACCGTTTCCCCCTCCGCTGCCTAAACCCGTCACCCCCCCCAGCAGCCCAACGTCGCACAGCTCAGCAGGCCCTTTTTTTCTTTTTCCATGGATCGCACCAGCCCGCACGCACCAAATCCCCGGTAGGGTAACACGCTTAACTACGGCACAGCGCCCAATGCGCCGTGAAAAGACCTCCCGCGCTGTGGGCTCCCACCCTCCGCCAAAGGGAGCCCAGCGGGCCTCAGCGTGCGAGCCCAGCGAGCCTGTGGGTGTGTCTCGCAGCAAATTAGTCCTCAACCAATTTTAATATAAAGAAGCACTGATCCTGCAAATTCAGCTTTCTCCCCCTGGTGTGCTTCCATTTGCTTCATTCCTAACTGTGTGTGTTTTGCTCAACATTGACATAGTTGTAGTAGTTCTGTTCTAACCAAGTGCTCAAGCTCATAGTGAAATCATGTCTGAACCAAAGTATGTATGATTATGGCTGCTGCCGTGACATGGTCCCGTTTGCTGTTGTAAGCTTGCGAAGCGAGGTGTACGGAGGGGCGAGGTTGGTGTGGTGTGCCGGTGGGAGTGCGCTGGTGTGTTCTCTGGCGTGTACACTGGAGTACGCTGGAGTACGCTGGAGTACGCTTGCTGTGTTGTGCTTCTCTGCGGTGGTGGTGGTGCCGGCTTTAACCGTGGCCTAAGCGCAGGGAGAGGAGCACTCAGCCAATTGTGGTGATGACAGGGTGGAGCAGCGGTGACGCTGTGGAGGGGAGCGCTGGCTGGCGGCCTGGTTATAAAGGCCATCTCCTGCTCTGCCTGTGCTCTGCCTGTGCTCTGCCTGTGCTCTGCCTGTGCTCTGCCTGTGCTCTGCCTGTGCTCTGCCTGTGCTCTGCCTCGTCCTCCTCGCTGTCTGCCTCGCTGCTCCTGCTCTCACCGTGCCAGTACTAAACACACTGCTCCAATGCAACGCTTACACCAATTTGCTCACACTCTGCGCCCCAACAGTCCAGATCCATATACTAACAGCAATGCTTCGCCTAGAGGTGATATTGGTCTTATCGGTTTGGCCGTCATGGGTCAAAACTTGATCCTCAACGCTGCCGACCACGGTTACACCGTTGTTGCTTTCAACAGAACCGTCTCCAAGGTTGACCACTTTATCGAGAACGAGGCCAAGGGCAAGTCCATCATCGGTGCCAGATCCATCCAAGAGCTCGTTGACAACTTGAAGAGACCAAGAAGAATCATCCTGCTCGTCAAGGCCGGTGCTGCTGTCGATGCCTTCATCGAGCAGCTCTTGCCATACCTTGAGAAGGGTGACATCATCATTGACGGTGGTAACTCCCACTTCCCAGACTCCAACAGAAGATACGAGGAGTTGAAGGGTAAGGGCATCCGTTTCGTTGGTTCCGGTGTGTCTGGTGGTGAGGAAGGTGCCCGTTACGGTCCTTCGCTCATGCCAGGTGGTGATGCCGAGGCTTGGCCATACATCAAGGAGATCTTCCAATCCATCTCTGCTAAGTCTGATGGTGAGCCATGTTGTGACTGGGTTGGTCCAGCAGGTGCCGGTCACTACGTTAAGATGGTGCACAACGGTATCGAGTACGGTGACATGCAGCTCATCTCTGAGGCCTACTACATCATGAAGACCGTTGGTGGCTTGACCGACAAGGAGATTGGTGATGTGTTTGCGCAATGGAACAAGGGTGTCTTGGACTCCTTCTTGATCGAGATCACCAGAGATATCTTGTACTACAACGATACCGATGGCACTCCTCTTGTTGAGAAGATCTTGGACCAAGCTGGCCAAAAGGGTACTGGTAAGTGGACCGCAATGAACGCCTTAGACTTGGGTATCCCATTGACCCTTGTCGGTGAGGCTGTCTTTGCCAGATGTTTGTCTGCTGTTAAGGGTGAGCGTGTCAAGGCCTCCTCTATCTTGCCAGGTCCTCAGATTCCAAAGGACGCCGTCAAGGACAAGAAGGAGTTCATTGACAACTTGGAGCAAGCTTTGTACGCCTCCAAGATCATCTCCTACGCCCAAGGTTTCATGTTGATCAGAGAAGCTGCTAAGGAGTACAACTGGGACCTCAACTTCCCAGCAATTGCCCTCATGTGGAGAGGTGGTTGTATCATCAGATCCGTCTTCCTCGGTGAAATCACAAAGGCCTTCAAGGAGGACCCACAATTGGAGAACTTGTTGTTCAACAAGTTCTTCACTGATGCCGTCACCAAGGCCCAAGCCGGCTGGAGAAAGACTGTGTCTCTCACTGCTGAGTACGGTATCCCAGCACCAGCTTTCACCACTGCTCTCTCCTTCTACGATGGTTACAGAACTGCCTACTTGCCAGCCAACTTGTTGCAAGCCCAGAGAGATTACTTTGGTGCCCACACCTTCAAGGTTGTTCCAGAGAAGGCCAACGACAACTTGAAGGTTGGTGAGGCCATCCACATCAACTGGACCGGTCACGGTGGTAACGTTTCTGCTACTACTTATGATGCTTAAAGCTCTCCTATCATCTTTCTAATTAAAAAATAAAGACCGTTATGAAGAAAAGGGAATACTAACTGTGTAGAGCCAATCCATCTTCAAGACCTTGTTTGATCACGGTGACGAAATGGTCAATATCAGCCTTGTCGTTGTACAGGCCCAGCGAGGCCCTGGTTCCACATCTGTACTGGCTAACGTAGACGTTGTTGCTTGCGAATTGGGAGGCCCACTGTTCGCCATACAGTGGAATGACGTTGCTATGAGGTGATCTCACAGCAACGTCGTCTGGACCACTGGTTTCAACTCCTATCTTACGCAGCTCAGATCTGAGGTATGAGCCCAGCTCCTGGAGGTACAATTGGACGTTCTCCATGCCAACACTTTGAATAAAGTCCAAATAGGCACCAAGAGCAATGCACTGCATCATGGGCTTGTTCAGATGTTCAAACCGATGGGCAGTTGCAAACACCTCGAAGTCTTCAGAGATGGTCAAATCGGGGCTGAGGTTACTGATGGAACCACCACAGAGGATTGGAGGTGTGTCTTTCAACAGTTTCATGGTCTCTGGTTCAACGTAGAGGACCCCCAGGCCGTTTGGAACACTCAGTCCTTTATGGACGCTGAAGGCGATGGCTGAAGCACCGAGGTCCTCAACATCAATCCTACCAAAGCCAACCTCTTGAGTGGCATCGACCAAGATGTGGATGCCTCTAGGCTTGAATTCTTTGGCTATACCCTTAACATCATTTCTCAGCCCTGAATGGAACATGACAGAGCTCAGTCCAATGGCTTTAGTCTCCTCATCGACATATGGCCTGAAGTCATCTGCCGTGAACGGCTTCAATGCTGACTCATCAACAGGAATCAGGCGGATTTCCAGGCCATCTTGGGCCAAGCCAAGCCATCCAAACCCCT
The DNA here is from genome assembly GCF_001661405.1 of Williopsis jadinii. Lineage (NCBI taxonomy): Eukaryota > Fungi > Ascomycota > Saccharomycetes > Phaffomycetales > Wickerhamomycetaceae > Williopsis > Williopsis jadinii. The sequence continues at coordinate 32,825 of NW_017963666.1, forward strand.
GGTTTGGATGCTCGTTTGCAAGCACAACAACGTTGTCACCTTTGGACCATCTGATGGATCTTTGGAACAAGTTGACACCTTCAGTGGTGTCTCTTGTGAAGGCAAGGTTGGCAGAGTCGGTGTTCAAGAACACACCCAATTTCTCCCTGGTGTCCTCACACTGGGAGATGAACTGTGGCTTAGGATGATCCAAGCTGATAGCGTCGTCAAGGTACTTCTTGATGGAGTCATAGACGATCTGGTTCATCGGAGGCTGGAACGACGAGTTGAGGTATGTGCAGCTCGATGCCACTGGAACGTAGCTACGGAACTGTTTGATTTCCTTGGAAACGGTCATTGTGTTGAGAGATCACTGGCTGATTGTTATCGTATGACTTCCATAGCTACGAAAACGTATAGAGGAACCCCATTTCATGTTGCTACCTTATATATACGATTCAGTTGATAGTGACAAGTTCAGTAGGCGAGCCTGCGGAGTTTGATTCTCCGCAGGAAGCCACCTTATCGAGACTGCGGAGATTGGATATCCGCGCGATGAGGTGATAAGATCGCCATGTTCACGAGGTCTGACTCTGATTCCTACCACCATTCCACCCGAGTTGAAGATAAGACGGTTGAGATCATCACGTTGTTATCGCTCTGTGCTGATTGTCCAGCATGGGTTATAAAGCATTCGTTCGTTCCTTCAGAAGACCCTGGTCTGACCCCCAGTGTACATCAACACCTCATACAATGAGTAAAGTCAAGAACTTGTCGGAAGACTCGCTGAAAGATGCGAAACTATCACCTATTGAAGGAGAAGTGATCCATGTGTCAACCAGCATGGAGATGCTGGACCTCGAAGACGAGCCTGGCAGGCTTAAGAGGGACTTCAAGGCTCGCCATGTCAACATGTTGGCCATTGCGGGTGCTATCGGAACAGGTCTCATCATTGGCTCCGGTACAGGGTTGAAAAGGGGAGGTCCTGCGTCGTTGTTTCTCGGTTATCTCTTTACTGGCTCCCTCCTGATGGTTGTTCTGATGTCGTTAGGTGAAATGGCTGCGTTTTCTCCAATGGATAAGGCCTTTTCCGGGTACCCTTCACGGTATGTTGACCAGGCCTTGGGGTTCGCTGCCGGATGGAACTACTTCTTCAAGTACGCCATTGTGTTACCTGCCAATTTGACGGCAGTTGGATTGATCATCCAGTACTGGCGTAAGGACCTGAACGTTGGTATCTTCATCACTGTGTTCCTGGTGGCCATTATAGTCGTCAATTGGTTTAACGTCAAGTTTTATGGCGAGCTGGAGTTCTGGTCTGCTGCTGCTAAACTCATCACCCTCACCATATGTTTCATCACGTGTATTGTGATTACATGTGGGGGATCCCCAACTAACCAGACCATTGGCTTCCAGTATTGGAGAGAAGAGGCCTTCCAGGAGTACCTTGTTGACGGTGGCACTGGTAGGTTCCTTGGTTGGTGGGCATGTGTTATACAGGCATGCTTTGCCTACGTGGGCTCAGAGGCAGTGGGCGTGGTGTTTGGTGAAACACCAGATCCAAAGAAGAACATTCCAAAAGCTTCCAAACAGGTGCTATTTAGAATAGCATTCTTCTACATCTTTGGTGTTTTCATCTTGGGCCTTGCCGTCTCACCAACAAATCCACTCCTAGCACAAGCTTCAGGATCAAACGCTTCTGCATCGCCATTCGTCATTGCAATCAAAACAGCTGAGATCAAAGTGCTTCCAGGGTTCATCAATGGTTGTTTGCTCATCTTCGTCGGGTCTTCTGCCAACACAGACTTGTACTTGGGTTCCAGAACACTCTATGGCTTAGCAAAGGACAACTTTGCACCAAAGATATTCCTGAAGCTCAACAGTAACGGTGTGCCATTCATTGGCTGTGTCTTCACAGCCCTGTTTGGATTATTGGCGTATATGAACTGCTCTGATTCATCAGCAGTGGTTTTCGGCTATTTCTCTAGTGCCGTGACAGTCTTTGGTATCCTCAATTGGTTGAACATTATGATTGCATACCTTGGCTATTACCAAATGACCGTAGTGCAGAAGGTGAGCCGTGATGATATTCCCTTTCGTATGTGGGGCCAGCCTTATACAGCTTACTACGCCATCGGCTGTATATCCTTGATAACCTTCTTCAACGGTTACAATGCCTTCATTACGTCCTTCCATTACAAGAGCTTCATCACATCTTATATCGGAATTGCAGCATATTTGATCATGATTGCCTTCTGGAAGCTCTATCACAAGACTCAGAGGGTGAGCTCTGATGATGCCAATGCCCTTTTTAACTACAGGATGTGATCCTGTTCATCCAGCCGTTGTATACTTTGCAGGTCAATTTATACTCGTTATTCAGTTGTGCTTTGAAGTGTAGAACTTGTCTGCGATTTCCCAGTATTTAGCAAAGTGCTCAAGGCACTTCATGAACATAGGTCTCCAACACTCAACCTGACCTTGGAAATCTCCGTTGCCCCAATCCAAATCCAGCATTTGCAATGCCAATATAACCAAATAAACCAAATTCAGCGACCCATGTGCCAAATTTAAGTGTTGTAGCTCTGTAAATCCCTTTATGAGACATGAGATTTCCTCAAGGACTCCAATCAAGAACTTTGCTGAGCTTGGACTGGAAGGCTGAGTTCTGTTCAGAGTCAAAATGATTGTATAATAGCAGATCGGTATGGTCATCCTCACTGGATTATGGCCATGCTCCTCGAGTGACACTTTGCTCCATTGAATCGCTGTCGGCAACCGATGTTGCCAGAGTTGACAGTCCAAATTGAACTGGTGTAACTGTCCAGCGCCCAGATTACCCTGCTGATACTTGAAGAACAAGTCGAATAGCTCTATCTCAAAGCGCATTATCCCAGAAACGTCAATTGTTCTATCGTAATCCGGTTCAAGTGGATCCGAGTACTGGAAGTCCTCTATTCCTTTCAAGACAGGTAAATCTGACGATTCTTCTAAGGTGGCCTTTGATATATCCAGCGTGAAGGGTCTGCCCAGGATGAGAGATATGAATCGATCTGCAAGGAAGCAGCCCCAGAATATCCTGCGTCGTAGCAGAAGGTCGTACTCTGAAAAGATCCCAGCAACTGCTGCTGATGAAGACTTCCAATGTTGAGGGTCCAGCTCAAACCCCATCTCTTGTCCAATTCTGAACGCCATTCCTGATAGCAGCCAAGCGGAGGAGGCATCGCCTCTCCCGAGGTCATACGAAGCCAGGCATAGCAGAGTCTGGACAGTGGTGATGTTGCTGAAATTGAAGGATTGCAATTTGCTGAATATCAGACTCTTTGCCCTGTGGTAGAAATCCAGGGACAAGCGTTGATCTGTAGCCCCAAGTGAACATATGGCGTATATCAGCTCCTCACTGCAATACGGCAGTGATTCCTTTATGTCAGAATCTTCTTTGAAGAAGTCCGTTAGGAACGACTCCCTGTGTAAGAAGAAGTTACAATCTGGGTATCTCCATTTGAAGAATGCCGTGATGTGGGTCAGATACGTCTCATTCTGGAATGACGTGAAGTCAGACGACTCTGGGAGTCTCGGGCTCAGCATATGGTCATGGTCTAGGGGTATAAACACAGATGTGGCACCGTAAACCGAGATAGAGCCCTCCTGAGAACCATCTGCAATAACAGTCAGGTCCCTGGAGGAGCGATTCGGCTGAGCCAGCGACTCCAACCGTGCCTCCAGAGACTTCACGTAGGACTTTGTGAACCTGTGAGCTCTTCCATCAACACTACACGGAATACACTCAACGTTGAGCTTTGTACAGAGCGAGCAGGGCGTCTTGAAATCACACCTTCTCTGTTGGCGATGAGGTTAGCACCTGTCTGAGTCCGTTCTCTCATCACCGCTTACTCACCTTCTTTCTTCGACAGGACTCACAGCTTTGGATGTGTGTTAGTTGGTCATTGGGCAGGCAGCAGAGAGAGAGAGATATCAACACATACGCCAATCTTTTAGGCATTTATACGGTGCGATGCTCAGCCAATGGGTGTGTCTTGGAGATTATGTGTGGAGAGGCTCAAGATGGGTTCGCGGTGGGGAGAGCCCAGGCAGGGGCGTTGGTGGGCAGGCGGAGGCCCAGGCAGAGGCCCAGGGAGCCCAGGCAAGAGCCCAGGCGGAGGCCCAGGCAGAGCCGCCGCGCACAAACATCACCAAGTCTGAAAACCGCCAGCGATCACCCTTTTCCCATAACCACCAATCACACCACAGCGGGTATTTTTTGCATTGATATTAAACACGGCGGTTCATTGACTACACAGGGCGGTAAGCGAGAAGATGAGCTATTTGTACGAGTTGGATCCCAAGATCATGAGATTGTTATCTCTTGATAACTTTTTGGTGAGTGTGTTCCCGTTCTTAAGCAGGTAAACAAAGGGGTCCGGGGAGTGACTAACACGGTTGAACCGATAGGATAACATGAGCGTGTACGAGTTCATCGAGGAACTGAGTAAAGATCACTCGATGGGCGTGAAGGAAGTGAGCTCGCTGAAGAATCTTGATCCTAAGCCGTTCATTAGAACGTTCGAATCCACGCTTAGGGAGTTGCACAGAGTGTCTGCGGAGGCTGCTGAGCGGAGAAGCCAGCTCGAGAAGGAGGTTGCCAAGTACGAGTTGGACCACTCGAGAAACATCCTGTCGTTGGCTGAAAGAACGGAATCGGTACAGTCGCAGTTCAAAGCGTTGGATGATAAGGTTACAAAGGTTTCGCACGAGATGAAGCCATTGACTGAGAGCTTGAACCGGAAAGTGAGTGCTAAGGAGAGAACACAGGCCACTGTTTCCCTCATCCAGATCTACAACTCGTTCTACCAAACAGGCAAATCGCAGGAGCTCGATAAGTTGATGAACGGCTCGATAAAGAGCAAGAAGACGTGTGCGTCCACTGTAGCACAGCTACTCACCCTTTCTCAGAAACTTATATCTGACGACTTGCCGAAATCAGATCAATGTCATCAGACCATCCAGAAATATTCAGAGACAATGGAGAATTGGTTGTTGGAGGAGTTTAGTGAGATGTACAAGGAGAACAACCATACTGGTATGAAGAACATCTCCGACATCTTGTGTGATTACAACGATGGTGTCGGTGTTATCAAGAACTTTGTCAATCAGCACAACTACTTCATTAACGCAGACTCTCTCCAATCTGCCCCAGTGGATGAATCTGTGTGGATAGCGCTATCAGATCCTGCAAATCAAGATCTATTGCATGAGTCCTTTTGTGATGATTTCCTCCTCCAGATTAAAAAGGTTATCCATGATGAAACTGTCGTGATCCTACAGGTGTTTAGAGACCCTGTGACCGTGTTGGGTCTATTCACACAAAGAGTGTATGCACAACAGATCCAAACTAAAGTGGAGTCTCTAATCAAGGACTCGTACGCTGTGAGTACGTTGTCCTACTTGAGAACTTTGTATTCGTTGTATATAACAGTGGCTTCGTTCACAAAGGACTTGAAAACTTTCTTCCAATCTGCATTGGAGTCCAATGATGCCAAGTTGGAGGATCTATTTGCAATCCTGGACCAGAGTTTCTCGGATTTATTCACTCAACACATTGCTGAATCCAAATACTTTGGGCTAGAAAAGAAAACGTTAGAATCAATTATCTATGCCGAAGTTTCTAAGTATGAAACAGCAAATGCTGGGAAAGTTTCATACAAGTTGAAATCACGCTTGGCTAACGACTTGAAAGGCGGAGAAGAGGACCGGTTAGAGGCTGAATTCGAAAGTTTAGAAAGAAATTCAAGAGTTGGACAATTGAAGAGTTTTATGCGTTCACATCTTGAACGTACATCTTCTCTCAAAAAGGGAGCTGAGGTTACTGATGAACCTGTTCCGGATACTTCGATGGATTTGGATGTCTCGAAGGCTGAAGTGCTATTGAAATCGAGCGTTGAGTCATTGTCCAGAATGATTGAGCTCACGCCAACGAAAGTCAGCGAACACTGTATAGATATCTTGGAAATTGTGACGATAAATCTTGGTAAGACCTACCTAGATATCGGCCTTGAAGTGTCGTACACAGAACTCGGACATTTGGACTACAGAGCGGACTATTTGGATTTGAAATTCTTGTCCAATATTAGAAGTGCTTCTCAGATATTGTTCTTGTCATCGTCAGGTATCAGATCAATTGTATTGCCCTTGGTGAATAACACTCCACAAATCAGGGAAAGAATTGTCAAGTATACGAACAGTTATGCTATGTCGGTGGAGCAGAAAATCAATATAATCTTGAACGATCTCTTGGTCATATTTCAACACAAGGTGACGAATTGTCTCTCTAAACAGAAGAGAAAAGATTTCCTACCCAAAGCTGGAGAACTGGTAGACTCTGATACCCTTGCCTGTGAATCGCTCTGCCAGTTCCTCTCTGATACATTTGAACAATTGGAAGAACACCTTGACAGCGAGAACTTGAAGTCTATGTTGCTTGAACTTGGTATGTTTACTTTCAACCAACTCTTTGAGCACTACAAGAACTACCAGATCAACTCCATGGGAGGCATTGTTGTGACAAAGGATATTATCTCCTTCCAAACCATCATTGAAACGTGGAAGATCCCAGAACTTTCTCAGAAATTCCAACTGTTGAGAGAGATTGCCAATCTGTTTACTGTTCAACCGGACCTGTTAGGCTCCCTGACAACGGAGGGACAGCTCATGCGTGTCAAGCCTTACATTTTAAGACAGTTTATCTCAAAGAGATCAGATTATAGCACCGAAACGTCGTATTTCGGTAAGTTGAGAGGTATGATCTAACGTTATACTTTTGTGTTATGTATATATATATAAATGTCGTCCAATAGAAGATAACAGACAATTCACTTGAATGCGTTGAAGAAGAGCCCGAACAGTGAGAGAACTCCACCAGCTATAAAGGTCCCATTCACCACTATTGCAATATAATCTTTTTCTCTAAAGATTGGCTTAGTGTGGTGTTCAGCCAACGGCAGAGGGAACTCTGGGTGTGAGAACCTTGATATCACCCTCTGCGAGGTGGCTATCCACAAGTGTGGCAGAAGGAAGTACACTATCAGTACAATTGCGTTCAGTATTGCGGTGACAATGTAACCTTTCAATGCAGCATAAGGTGGTGGCAAGTAACATATCTCTACTTTGAAGGTCTGATCACCAACGTCTTCCGTATTCAATGACAAGAGTTCAATGGCTGGGTATTGAATTCCCATATTCATGGAGCAGGACTTGACAGTTATCTCATCTGCCGTGCGAGGTTGGCCTTGGAACTCGTACTTGTGTTGAACGTGACAATAATCGTGATCGTCACCACTGAACGAGAATTTTGGTCTAACCTTCGACAGGACTTCCATCGTCAGGTCAAAATCTAGCACGGTTTGGTATTGGTGTCCCTTCATGATCGGGAATTTCTTCTTTGACTCTCTCAGTGGTCCGCAAGGCTGCTGGTCTGGGAATCTGTACAGTGGGACATGTGTCATCAGCAGTCTTGGTGCCTCGTTTTCATCATAAGGTGCCAATGATTCGAGGATTTCACGTGGATCCTGCACAACTTCTGGGTTTGAGTAATCGCTGAGGGAGATCGTGTCCAGCAGCACGACAGTATGGTTCCCCAGTTCGTGAATGGATGAAGGTGGTCCAAACGTTGATTTGAACCTGTTTAAACTGGTGATATTCACAGTTTCTCCAAACCCTATGTCGTGGTTCCCAGGCAACGACATTATAGTTCTTCTATTAGGTCTCTTGTGGTATATCTCGTTGAACCTTTTGAACTCCTCGTACCAGTCCGCATCATCCCAGTTACGGCCGCCATCGAAGAGATCTCCCAGGAATATCACCGTATCCGGGTCCAACACTTTATCGACAAATGCCCAGTTGCGTCTGTGGTAGTTATCCACGAGCTGACTGGTCAACCAGTTAACCCAACCTGGCCTATCAGGGTATGAATACGCATCCATTATCTGTGGATCTGCAAACAGTGCAATTCTATGAGGATCACCTTTCGTCCAAGGCTCCCATTTGTTCCATTGGCACCTCTGAATCGTCCTCTTCACCGTGGAACGCTCGAAGAAGTTGATCACGAGACACCATACCAACAACGACAGCAGTATCACTCTCCATTTAACAGAGTGCACGGAATGCGAAATGACGTTCCTCATGGTGATCTTTTGACTTGTCTTGCGCGGTTTGTATACATCCATGTGTGAGTTATCGTCGTCTTTCCCCTTTAGACGAGGTCCTCTACGCGACAAGTTATCCATCGTCAGACCCAAACTACCGTGAATAGGAGACAATTGTTGTAGAATACGTTTACATTTAAGAGAACTAGATCAACATCTCTACAGTTATTACAATGTGTCCTTGTGTTGCCCTTACTGTTTTATTTGATAATCACGTGAAAACACACGTGACATACAATCACGTGAATATATACCGGCTAATCACGTGAACCTGCCACTTTATCATTCTCTTCATCCTCCTCCTTCTCATTCTCCTTCTCCTTCTCTTTATGGGTCTTAGCATCCTCCAAGATCTTCTGAGTCTCCGGACCAATCATATAATGGTCCCTGAACCATGCCAATTGAGCAATTGACTCCAAGATATCATCCCTTGCGGTGTGGCTATTCCTCTTCTTTGGACACTGGTTGATCAACTCAGGGTTGTGACGTCTGCCGAACTCGAAGAAGCTTGAAACATCGATAATTCTGTAGTGCAGGTGGTCAATGACTTTAGGGAGTTCTCTCATCATAAATGCCCTGTCCATGTGGACAGTATTACCAGCCAACACAGCTTTACCCTTCTTCGTATAAGTCTGGACATAATCCAGCAGTTCCTCTTCAACTTCTTTGAGGGTCTTCTTCGATTCCAAGACCTTTTGAGTGAGTCCGCTGGAGCCGTGTTGGTTGACACACCATGGGTCCATCGAGTCCAGAATCTCCTTATCAACGTGGATCACGCTTTCGTAGCCTTCGTGTAGAAGATTCATATCCCCATCCGTTATGATACAGCATATTTCGATGATGTTGTCCTTGTAGACGTCCAATCCTGTCATTTCACAGTCAATCCAGACTATAGGGTTTCCTACCTGCTGCTTTTTCTTGTTTGGATTGAACGTTGGTAGTTCCAACTCAGTACTTGTTCTCTTAGACATTACTACCTGCGAGATGAACTTCTTACTCTGTGCTATTGCTGTTGTCCTTGATGTATGGAAGAAACACCTGTATGGGATTGACGATGGAAATAGGCCTCTTGTAGACGGTTTGAAACGGATACAAGCAGCTTTCAGCATACAATTGTGGGGCGTTTCAACGTGTGAGTCCAGAAGTGGCAGTTACTTGTTCATGAGGTAAAAAAAAATGTCGAGAATGGAAAACGCATCATCATCATGACATAGGGACAGGCTAAACAAGCAATCAACAAAAAGAAAAAACACAAGCCACCAATGATTCATCCTCTGTTCACAAAGTTCACAAGAGCTGACTCCTTTTACTTTGTCTATTGTCTAATCCATATCCCAATCACCATTCTGATTGACTCAGGGTTAGCCATTCCTAAGAGATTCCAGCCATACATACAACAGAGTATTATTGAGTTCCACATATCAAACAACAATGACTTTCTATTGAGGTCTCCACCTGCGTGGTTGGTGTTCTTTGGATGGATTGAAGTGACGTTACAGCTGCCATTATTCTTCATTGCTGCTTATGCTTTGTACAAGAGATCGCCATCCATATACCCTTATCTCTTTCTATACGGAATTGAAGCATCAATGACCACACTGTGCTGCCTCCTGAACATTCTTACTGAGGGACAAGCGAATGGTCTCTCAACAGGAGAGATCTCAAACCTCTTTGGTGTTTATCTTCCAACTTTCCTGATTCC
>NW_017963666.1:43386-70643 GCF_001661405.1 Williopsis jadinii
ACCCCAGACTACCGTGAATCACTGGGTACGACAATGAACAGGAACATCACCACGAGGAAGGATAGCAGAGCTCATAGAAGGGTTTACCTCAGTGAGCAAAACAGGTACAGATGATACATTTGCATCGCTTTTGCTGGGATTCAGCGTCATCTATTATGGCTTTAGCGTTCCTCCGTCGCATACTAACACCTTCTACCAAGAAGAACACCCTTGGAACAGCTTGTCGAGGTGAGACAGCTGGTCGATAATGGCTTTCATAACTGTGAACGTGTGAGCTTGGTGTTCAGTGACAGGTATGAAGAGCAAGAGATACAATACATTCGTGGACAAACTACTAACTCGTCAAACTAGACGTTGTGTAACGTTCCCTGCAGATACGAAGGCTGAATCGAATAGGTTCACCCAGTGCATCCGTTTGATTTCATTATTGATTGAGAACCTGACGTTGAAGAACACAGTCACTAGAAGAGACCTGTACTACCAGGATGTGCAGCTCTTTAAGTCCCAATCTGTGGTGGATTCTCTGATAGAGCTCTTCACACAGTGCATGAACATAACAGGCGAGGAATTAGGTGCCATCGCTGCTCAAAAGGGGTTGATGGTTGGAGATGTGACTTTGCACTGCCCAAATGGTGTACTGACAGACTACCGTTGCTTTGGGAATGCCATGTTGATACCGAGGTTCGGCAATGGAACCGTCATTACCTTGATTAGCGAGGTTGACTACATCTTGATTGTGGAGAAAGAAGCAGTGCTAAGCCAATTGATCAAATCAAAGGAAAAAAGGCTGTTGATCTGTGGGAAGGGATACGCAGATGTGCTGACAAAGACCTTTGTCAATCTGTTATCAAGGTGCTTACCGGACGTCCCAATATTGGGCATTGCTGACTTTGATCCATATGGATTCCTCATTCTTGAAAACTACAGGTCTGGGAAGGGTCATTTGGATCAATCGTGTCCTCATTTGCAATATACAAAGGCTTCGATATTACATTTCATCAAAGGCTCCTCGATTCTTAATTTGACCTTGAGAGACTTCAAAAAGTGTGTTAAATTGTTGCACACCCTCGATCTTTCTAACCTTCGTGCAAGACAGGAAGTTCAGAGGCTCATGGTATTGGGTAAAAAGGCAGAATTGGACGTCATCAAGGACCCAGACGGCGAGCTGGTGCACTACATCGATCGTATGTGTCGATTATCGCTAAAGTGAAGGTATATTAAACAACCAATCTGGAGTTTTTGGCGTTCTTCTTGCGCATTTGTCTCAATGAGTCTCTTTTTCTTCTCTTGAATTCGTTGGTCAACTCAGCTCTCTTATCCCAAAACGTTGATTCCCACTCTGTGAAATCGACGTTTGTATTGAGCTTGTTCAGCTGGGTCTGTGCCACCAAGAAAGGAGATTCGAAATGTGGGAAGAAAAGCCCCTTGCGTTGTTTGACCTTTGCGATGATTGGTACGATAGGCTGTTGTGGTAAGTCAATATCAGCTTCCACAGGGTTCCTGGTCTTATCAATATCCTCGTCGGACTCTTCGATGAGGTTGAACGTCGTTGCTGATTGATCCTCGTTGAAAAGAGAACGTAAAGTCTCTGTATTTGAAACAGTCCCTTCTACAAGCGTTGGTTGGGGCTCCTTGGCTATAACTTGTGACTCAACGCCAAACGTTGGTACGAATTCGATGTCTTCAACTTCGTCATCTGCATCTTCATCATAGTGTTCAGCTCTTGGTGCATCTTTGCTAAACTCACCTTCTTTGACGTATTCAATCTTGGAGAGATCCACAGGTTTCAGCCCGAATTCCTCTTGATCGCTTTCGAGGTCACTCTTGTTGTACTCATAATCAGAACCACCGAACTCATCAACCTCTTCTTGATAATCCAACGGTTTCTCGAAATCGAAATTGCCCAAGATGGTGGCTAGAACCTTGTTGTTCTTCTCCACTTCAATGGCCTCTTCCTCTTCATCTACAAACTCCTCCAATAGCTTATGATCGTCCCTCTGTTTTTCCAGCACAAGCTCGTTATCGCCTTGTTTGAGCCTTATCCTGGTGACCCTCTCCACTATATGTTCGTTACCATCTTTCCAAACATTGTTCTGGTATCTATAGACGAGGTCTCTCAGCTTCTTGTTCTTCTCATAACCCCAGAGCTTCGTCTTGTGACACTTGACAACCTTTACCGTGCCGTTGAAATTCACTCTAAGGGTCATGTGCTTCAGCCCCTTTCTAGGTTTCTTTCTCATTCGCCCAGGGATTATTTCTTGTCTGTCTTTATACGTCATGTTGATGTTTTCAATCTTCTTATAAAACTCGTACTCGTTCTTGAGCATCTTTGCCCTCTTTGGTCCATTGGACCTTGAAGCATCAACCTCCCACCTCTGCTCGTAGGCAGGCTTGGCTTCGTCGATCACAAGCTTACCACCTTTATACTTTATGCCGTTCAAGGCTCCTTTCAGCTTCGCAAAGGACTTATCACTAACTTCAATGTCCAAATACCCAAACCCATTCTGTCTCACGCTGTTGAAATGAAGCTCGAACTTGGACTTCAGAGAGCCAAATTTAGCTATTCTAACTTCCAAATCCTCGGGAGTTTTGAACAGATCTGCAGATATGTTACCAATAAACAGTCTCTTAACCTTGAGTTCTTCCATTTTGTCCAGTTCTCGATGGATTGGTTCGATAGTGAAAAGAGTGGAAGCTCTCTCGAGACATCCTCCAAAAATTTTAGCCCCGATGAGATGAGATGGGGAGGTGATTTTGATGACAAATCACTTATGTAATCAAGATTACGTAATGGTCCCGAGCCTCGAATGTGGAAGGGGAAAAAACATCAAAATGGACAACATCAACAACAACAACAACATCAACAACAATTGCAACAGCAAAAACACACCCTTCAAAGGCAGGCCCAACCAACGAGAAACAGACGGTGGTGTTCGAAAATGAGCGAAGAAACAATTGACGGTGCTTTCTATTCAAGCGCTGCACAGGCTGTGTTTGCCGCCCCAAAAGTTGTGGATGTGCCGATGGACTCCATCGATGAGGTTGTGTCCATTGATCTTGACACGGAGCTGTCTGATGATGCTACTGAGCTCATCACTTTCCTGCTGAATGAGAAGGCTATTCCGAAATACTGGCTGATCGTTGCTTCTGCGTATGCCAACAAAGGGCTGATAAGTGAGGCTCGACAAGTTATCACTGCTGCGCTGGAGAGGTTTGCCAATGACCACCAGGCTGCTATTTTCCATACGTTCATGGCTTGGCTTCATATCAGACTTGCTAGAGCTGCTACGAGCTCCGAAGATAAGAGCAGCGAGCTCTTGATGGCCACGGAATCAACCAAGATGGCGTCCGGGTATGAGGTCACCATTCCTTTGAACATGTTGGCTAAAGCTGAAGTTCTCTACCTCCAAGGTAAGGACGTTGAGGCGTTGAAAGTTATTGACTCTCTATCGAGCTTGGCAAATTATCCTTATACTCAGGTGTACTCTTCACTTGTGAGGGCTAAAATCTCATTCAAGAGAAGAAGATTCAATGACAGTTTAAAGCATTTCCAAGCGGTTTTGGTTGAACAACCTTTGATGAAACCGGATCCAAGAATTGGAATTGGTCTCAGCTTTTGGGCCTTGAAGGATAAGAAGCTTGCGATCCAATCCTGGGAAAGAGCCTTGCAGATTGATCCAGAGAATGAAGTTGCAAAGACGTTGTTGGTGTTGAGCAAATTTGACACATCTTTCAACTCTGTTAGTGATGAACAATTCTCCAAGAACTATTTGGGTGCATTGGAATCACTTGGTGAATTGTTGAAACAGGACTCAAAATCACCGGTGGCATTGTTGCTTCTTGCAAGTTATCACTACTCTAAGGGGGAGTACGCACAAGTAACAAAGATTGCTACAAATGTCATCTCTACAACTTTTAGCTCAACAGTGGCAGTGTCGGATGCACACTTTTGGCTGGGTCGAATTAGCTTTGATAAGGGAAACTTCACCGATGCTCAGAGACATTTCAAGGAATCTACCGAATTGAATCCAAATAATGTCTTGTCACAGTTTGGTCACATTCAATCCATTTACAAAAGAGATGAACTTCAGGATGCCATTTTTGCCGCCGAAACTTTGACCAAGAGCCATCCAAAGGTTGCAGAGTTTCACTATGCACTGGGTATGCTCTATGCAACAAAGCTAGAGAACACATCCACCTTCAAAGATTTGAAAACAAATTCCGATGACGAAGCAAATGCTATTTCAGCGCTGCAAGAATATATCAAACTATGTGTAAAACACGACGAACCAATTGCATCTGCGGCTTACTTGACACTTTCAAGATTCTCTGAAAATAAGAACAACTTGGAAGCCCTAAAATACTTAACAAAGGCTGTTGAAAGTTTCCAAAGATACGGTGAACAAGTTCCACCTGAACTCCTGAACAACATGGGTGTATTTCATTTCATCCAGGGGAATCCTGAATCTTCGCAAACTCTTTTCAAGAGTGCTATTGAAAGCAATAAATCGAAAGAAATGGCCATTACTCTGTCGTATAACTTAGCCAGATCGTCTGAAACTGGGGCTGAAGAGGAATCCATTGCAACATACGATAGAATTCTCAGTGATACACCTGGCTATACATATGCAAAGATGAGACTCTTGTTTTTGGAACTAGTCAAAGGTGGTAAAGGGGATGAGCTTGATGCGAAGATCGACTCGCTATTAGCCTCCAACGAATCCAATTTGGAAGTTCGTGCCTTTTATAGTTGGTACTTGAAAAAGACAGGCAGAGGCTATAACACTGGGTTGGAAAACAAACACAACAAGGAAACACTGACAAACTACGACTCGCGTGACACGTATGCATTGATCTCATTGGCCAACATGTATAGAACAATCGCCAGGGAGATCAAGCCGAAGACTGAACAAGACCAACAGAAGAAGAAGACTTCGTACCACAGAGCTGCGCAACTTTTCCATAAAGCATTGTCCACCGATCCAAAGAATGCATTTGCCGCTCAGGGTATTGCCATTATCTTCGCTGAAGAAAAGAAACAATCGCAGGCTTTGGAAATCTTTAGAAGAGTCAGAGATGCTGTCGATAACTACTCTGTGCACATCAACTTGGGCCACTGTCTTTGTGAATTAGGACAATATTCTAAGGCTATCCAGGAGTACCAGATTGCATTGGCCAGATTCAGCGATGAGACTAAGGATTCTAGAACTTTGTCCCTTATTGGTAGGGCATGGTTCCTTAGAGGTGGTGCAGAAAAGTCCCTGGAGAGTTACATCAAAGCTTTGGAGCTTTCTAACAAGGCGTTAGAAGTTGCAGAGAATAACAAAGCTAAAAAACTGATACCAACTCTTAAGTTCAATGTTTCCTTCGTTAAGTTCAACATCGCACAATTTGTTCTGAAATTGGATGTTTCTAAAAGAGCTGTTGATGACATAACAAAGGCCATAACAGGTCTTGAAGAGGCGATTGATGTTTTGAACGAGCTTGCTAATGATGCTAATCCACCAGTGCAACCTGAAATGTTGAAACAGAGAGCTAGCATGGGTACAAACACTCTGAAGAAACAGCTCGAAAGATTGTTGAAAGAACAAGAAGAGTACGAATCCAAGTTCAAACACAAGATTGAAGAAGCGTTGCGTATTAGAGAAGTTGAAAAGGCTAAGGCTGCTCTTGAAGAAAAGAAGAGACTGGAAGAACAGGAAAAGAAGGAAGCTGAAATGAAGATTGAGTACGATAGATTACAACAACAAGCCAAACAATGGGAGGCTGATCGTGAGCAAAACCTCATCTATGAAGAAGAGGAGAAGAAGACTAAGAAGAAAAAGAACGCTGTTTGGACTGATGAAGAAGCCAGTGGTGACGAAGATGGTGAAAAGGCCAAGAAGAAGAAGACTAAAGCCAAGAGAAGCAGAAGAAAAGCTGTTGTTGATGACGATGACGAGGAGGCTTCTGTTAAAACCCCAAAGAAGAGAAAACTCACAAAGGCCTCCTCGAAGATCAAATCTGCAGAGGTCATTGAGGACAGTGATGAGGATATGGATGATTTCGACGAGTCTAAACTGGATGATGACAACGAAGAAGACGATGCCCTGGAGAAAGCTGAGGCAAATATTGACGGTGTGAGTGATGATGATAAGGACGATGAAGATGAGGGTCTCTTCTAAAAAAAAAACATAATATACTACACTGTATATCTAGATGTACGATTACTCAAGAGTGTGAGAGCTGATATCTTTGTAGCCTGTTTCTTTCATTTATTCTCATTATGCATCCATTTCCTAAGCTGTTTATAACTATCATGAGACGTCTTGTACAGCACCTTTTCAAACTCGTCCAACGAATACAGGAAGTTACTCTCCTGATGTGCACCTCTAAGATTCTGTGCATAGTTGTTGATCTCGTGTGCTCTGTCTCGAAGCATCTGCTGTGCAACTTCTGACAGCTCCTTATCGTTGTAGAGCTTAGCCCACTTTTCAACTAATGAGTAGAAGTGTTGACATATTGAATGCGCATCCAGTGAGACCGCATCTGTCTTAATAGCGTTGATCACCTTCTTGTTCAGTGCCTCTGGTTGTAATAGATCTACGAACCCAACCTCTGAAGTCTCTGAGACAGCCGATATGGCTAAGAACTCTGCTATCCACAATGGCAGCTCAACCTTAGAGCCTTCACTAATATCCGCTCCTGGTGTGCCTTCCAAGTACCCCAAGAGAGGAACTGTGATGTTGAACTTACACGGAACCCTTTGCGATTCACTCAGAAAGTCGTCAAGATCGTAGTACGACATCTTTTACCCTCTTTTGCTGCCCTTTGAGTCGAGTCCTTGTAGGAAAGAAAGGTAGTGAAATGGTGCTGGTGAAGATTACGGGAAGTAAACATTGGTGTCCGGGTGTTTTGTTGGTGATGATGCGACGCGTCGGTTTTCTTTCGCGTATATTTTCCTCTTTTACGCGTCAGACACCATCTTTCACTGTTTGTATATCTGTTTCGTATACAACTGAAGGAGCAGAATGACGCAAAACGAAGCTGTGAACCTTGAAGAGCAGGCCTATTTGGACCTATGTGAGCGTATCATCAAAGAAGGTGAGCACCGTCCGGATAGAACCGGTACTGGGACGTACTCCCTATTCGCTCCACCACAGTTGAGGTTCTCCTTGAGAGACGATGCCTTCCCACTGTTGACCACGAAGAAGGTGTTTACAAAGGGAATCATCCTGGAACTGCTGTGGTTTGTTGCGGGATGCACTGACGGTAAGAAGTTGAGTGAGCAAGGTGTTAAGATTTGGGAAGGAAATGGGTCACGTGAATACCTGGACTCCCTTGGGCTGACTGATAGAAGGGAAGGAGACCTAGGCCCGGTTTATGGGTTCCAATGGAGACATTTCGGTGCAGAGTATAAAGATTGCGATACTGACTATACCGGCAAGGGATTTGACCAGCTGGCAGACGTTATTCATAAGCTGAAGACTAATCCATACGACAGAAGAATCATCATGAGTGCATGGAACCCACCAGACTTCCCTCAAATGGCCTTACCACCATGCCATGTGTTTTCCCAGTTCTACGTTAACTTCCCTGAAGGTAAGAAGCCTGAACTGAGTTGCTTATTGTACCAAAGATCTTGTGACATGGGTCTTGGTGTTCCGTTTAACATTGCGTCCTATGCCCTGTTAACCAAGATGATTGCAAAGGTCTGCGACATGAACTGTGGTGATTTGATCCATACAATGGGTGACGCTCACGTTTACAAAGATCACGTTGATGCCCTGGAACAACAGATTCAAAGACAGCCATACACATTCCCAAAGTTGTTCATCAAACGTGACGTTAAGGACATTGACGATTTCAAATATGAAGACTTCGAAATCGTTGACTATAACTGTCATGGTAGAATAGCTATGAAGATGAGTGTTTAAAAGAGAGATTTTTTAAAGAGCTACAATGTAATGAAACAGAATTTGTAGATACTTTACACTAACATACTATGACGTCTTGGATTCTTCTTCTTTGCAGACCCCAAGTCAGGTTTTTTGAAGGTCTTTGGAACTCCGACTGCAGATTCTTCAACTAAGTCAAATACGGACAATTCATCGTCACTCAGTTCAAACCTCTTGTGCTGTCTTAGCTTGTCACTGTCAACAACCTTTTGAATCTTATTCTGGGTAATACTACTCAAAGGTCTGCGTCTCTTTGTAATGTTTGAGTTATCCTGTTCAATCAGTGGTCTCGCTCTCTTTTCCTTTCCATTTTCATCGTGTTTGGAAGCCTGTTCTTGAGCAGCAATCTCTTCTGTAGGTTTTGTCTCTTCTGGCCTTGAGATATCTTCTGGTTCGGCACTCAAAGACTTCTGGGGTGGTTTGACAAAGCCACCGTCAGCGACAGCATCGACGAACTTCTCGGATTGCCTTCTCATCTTGACTCTAAGGGAAGGTTCTGCGTAGCTAATTTGTTTACCTCTCGTTCTGGATTTTCTAGTAGATAACAGATCGTCATTGTCAACCACTAGTGTAGGCATTTTCTCATCAACCGAGGTTCTTGACTTCCTTTTGGTCTTTGTATGTTTAATCTTCGTGGCGTCTTGTTCCAAAGGTTTATATTCATCGGTAATTTCTGAATTTGTCGATTCATCACCATCGAGTAGCGTAGATGGAAGAATCTTTCCAAAGCTAGTTGGTCTTACAGATTCATCGGCTAATCTTTGGATTTTCTGCTGAATGTCATCCTCGCCTTCACCTTGATTCTTTAGGATATCCATAGGCTCAGGTGAATCCTCATATACTTCAAACATACTCTTCTTTGAGGTTTCCCTGACACTAGGTGAAGAGGTACTTGTCTTTATTGGAGAAAGAATTACGGAGCGTGCGAGTTCCCCATGGCCTTCATCAAGATCGCTTAAATTCTTGGATTCCACAGTATCCACAGGTTTATTATGGAAAGGGTTCGGCTCCTCAAAATCAATAGGGATTGAAGCTGCCACTGCTGCTGCTGCTGTTGTTGTTGTTGTTGTCGTCGTTACTGTATTACTTGTCGTCAACAACGTTGTCATGGCTTCCTCTTCTTCAGTAACCCTTGGTGGTGACGGTGGTGGGATATATATGGACTCTCTTCTAGCGCTTTTGCGTCTTCTCTTCTCCCTGGAAAGTTTATTACCCTCTTCTGTTTGATCCTCACTAGCTTTAACATTCGAAACAAACGACACCGTCTTTTCAGAGGCTGACGACAACGTGATGTCATTCACATTTATACCTGGCAGTGCAGCGATCATCTTCGATTCGGAGAGACCCTCATTGTTTCTGATAGTTGCAAACATCTGAAACATCTCCTCAAACCTTTGGCTCACACCAGCTTCAATCACATTCAACTTGTCCTCTAAGCACCTTCTCTTTTGATCCTCGTTTTTGGCATTCAGTGCCCGAAGCTCAATGTTTTGTTGAATCAAATCAGAGATCTTCGTCTCTAAGTCAGCAATCTTCGTCATCAATACCGAATTCTTCTTCGCTAACGCCCTGTTCTGGCTCAGTATCTTCTGCTTCGAAGAATCAATGCTTTGTGGTCTCAACTGAAATGTTGTAGCTCTGCGATTCGATGGACTTGTCAATCTTCCTGCTGCTGGAAATGCCATCTCAGTACCTCTTCCTGGCCTTGCTACAGTGTCAGATTCCCTTTTCTTTCAACACCGCCTGCAAATGAGCTTTCCCGCCGTTGGTTTGTTCCCTTTGCCTTCGAGTTTGTTGATGTTTTTGTTTACGTTTTTACTTTTGTTTTTGTTTTTTGTTTACTTTTTTGGGAATTCAAGTTACCGTCGCGGGGGAAACCTCCCAAAATAGAAATACTTCCTAATTAGGAAGTGCAAGGTAACAACTTTTGCGCCAAAAAGGTGCCCTTTTGTAGACTTTTGCGCCAAATGGGAAAACTACGGTCAGGGCACGAAAAGGCACAGCAAAATGACAGCAAAACTGATTTTGTGACAGCAAAAGTGTTCGAGATTGGCAATACAAGCTGTGATATCCGACCTTCGGACTCGATTTCCGGGTTTATCATTGGATTATATCAACTGTGATTTACTATAACACTTTACAATTATCACATACTTTTGAGATAGGATAACAACATGAAGGACAAATCCTCAAGATTCGAGTGTTTCTCTACAATGGTTCAAAAGGCACTTCTTGAACCATTGCATTTCTTCTTTATAAAGTTCCTAGAGCTGAACCTCTCCTCTTATATTTCTGAATTATATTGTTATTAAGAATCATCTTATTGTCACTATCATGTCAACTATTCTACTAACCACACCGTGCAAAAGAACCACTATACATCCTACTGTTAGTGAAAGATATATTGTGACGTCGATATAACTGGAAACATTAAGCTGACCCCCGAAGAGCCCATCATCAAGTGTCTTGTCGCATCTCAATAAGACACACACACAAGGAGTGCGTTCATGCTCCTCTAAAGAAATGGCCACCTTTTTGCCGTCTCCTGGACATTCTAAGGGGCTCAAAATGGCACATTCTCATGAACGGCATTACCTGTTAACTGTATGATGTTGAAGTCTGTGATAACAGTTGTGGTACATGGCGTCGTCAGCTAATGAAGCAAGCAATTGGATTCCTCTGCGTGCCAGCATGGCGCCAGTGGCATTGAGGTAACTCCACTATGTAGTGGAATCTGTCAGCGATGCAAACACCTCTTCGACAGATCTTGTTCCCTTCCAGCTCTTGTCGTAGTTCGAGCCACTTAGATAAGCAGAGTATTTGACGCTCTCGCCTATATATTTGGCATCAGCAACGAGTCTCTTGAACGAATCGTAAGGTAGTGGGTAATCAGGTATTGCGTCCAGTTGTGAAGTAATGTGTAATTGCTCGAGGAATGGCGTCTTTATGGTTCTCAAGTTACGCCCAGATATTGATGCTGTCATTAATGTCTCGTCCTGTGGTGTTTGAAACTTCTTCAAGTGCTCTGATGAGATGGTGCACTGGTCTGTTGGTAAGAACACTGTTCCAACTTGAACACCGGCAATGTTCAGCTCGAGTAGTTGTTTCACTGTTGAAGAGTCATATACACCACCTGCTGCGATGATAAAGGGGACTGCTTTCAATGGCTGAGAATCGACGTATCCTACAACTGTCTTGACTAGTTCCATAGTTGACAACTGTTCATCGTCGACGTCATTAGCAATGAAGCTACCACGATGTCCACCAGCCTCCCATCCCTGGAGCACAACACCATCCACTTCAGCTTCAAGGCATTGTTTGAACTCCTCAAGATTGGTCGCTGTGACAAAGACTTTGATCCCAGATCCTTGTAGAGCCTGCTGAATGGATTGCTGTGGTAATCCAAAGTGGAAGCTCACAATCTTTGGTTTCAGCTTTATCAACACTTCAACGGTAGGATGTGCTGGATCCTTTATAGACTTGAAGCTTGGATACAGCAGTTCCAGGTGTTTCTTGTCGTTATCATAGGGGATATTACCACATGAATATATCGTTTGATATTTACCACACCACTCCTGGATCTTTGATTCGTCAATGATTGGCTCCTCATGTGTGAAAAAGTTCAGGTTCATCAGCGTTGCTTTCTCCAAAGGTAACCTCTCCTGGAAACTCTCAACTTGTAATCGGATCTTCTCAGGTGACTGACTCAAGGATCCCATCGCCAAGGAACCAATTCCCCCTAGTCTTGTTATAGAAGTTGCTAAACCCACTGTCGAAGCACCAGCCATTGGCGACTGGATGACCGGATACTTGATATCAAACACCTTCAAGAAGCTACTCAATTGAGATTTCATCTTGATGCCACTGTCTTGAAACACACACACACACACACAAATAATGTCACTTCGCCTCGAATCTCTTCAAACTAGAGCATTTCAAACTGCTTTATATATAAAGACGGAGAATAATATGTGTGCCATGAATATAACATCGACGCATCAGCTGCATACTCAGGATAAATGGAGCAAACAAAGGCTCACGGCAAAACGGAACCATCAAGCGAAGTAAACAAGCGGTTTCACAAGGCTCAATTGAGCTCTATCACGCCTTCTTCCACCTACAAGTCACAGGTTTAAAGACTTGTTCATGAGTAAAGTATATGTCCATGTATTGCTGTCTTGTGTTGCCTCGGAATTTACCCTATTCGTCCAATTCCGACTTAAGTATAGGCTCGTTCAATTTTACGCACTTTTGTGAGCTTCTCCATATTTTCGAGTCTCCAGTTGGTAGCCTCTTGGTGTTGATTCGAAAGTGTTAGTTGGCGGAAGTACTGTGCAACCCTTCGTTCTGAAGATGAGAAACCATACGAGTGAATTCACCGAATTGGTCAAAAGCTACTCCAAGGAACTTGGAATCAAACCGAAGGAACATGTTCAACACGTTGTTATTGATGATACTTTTATAAGCGAAGCAGTTGATCTATTTAGACACGTTAGCGAGCTGAGGAAGTTGTTGCTCGGTGTTAAAGATGAATATCTGCTGTCGTCTTACTCTCACAAAGGTGAAGGGATGACGGAGGAGGAAAGAGATGAGGTTGATTCCCATGCCAGGGTTGAACTGCGTAAGGATTCGGAGAGACTGACACACTTGAAGAACTATGAGACGAAGAGATCGAAGAGTAAACAGTTCTTTGCCTTCAACAAGGGACAGGCATCAGCGGTGAATAACTTCCGTAATGGTGTTCTGAGTTCTTTGAACTTTGAATTGGAAGAAACGTCCAGACTGCTTCTAGAGATGCAGGAGACGAGGCTCTCGAGGAAACGTGATATCGATTTGACAGATTTCAACTCGAATACTATGAAGGTTGATGATCGGTATACAACTCTGCTGTTGGAAGAGGCTGAGTCTCAAAGACTTCAGGATGAATTGGAAGAATTGCCAAAGGAACAAGTTATGCTATTGGAGACAGAGAATGGAGAGATCTTGGATGCCAAACTGGAAGAGTTGGCCAAGGTGGAACAAATCCAAAACTCCGTTGTGGAGATTGCCCAATTGCACTCTCAGCTATCGTCATACTTACAATTACAGTCTGAAAGCATTCGTTCCCTTTGTAACGAGCAAGATTTGATCGAAATGGACGTTTCAGAGGCTGGTAAACAGCTCAGAAAAGCAACCGGAAGGGGAAACTATGCAACAAAGGTAATCATGGTGATGGCCATACTGATGGGCTTGATAATCCTAGTTTATGATCATATACACTGGTGAATGAAAATACTCGTTTCTTTACAGATGTGCGCAATAATGATGATGATACTGGTTAGATCTTTTCAACAACACCAGCTGCAACTGTTCTTCCTTCCTTTCTCAGGACGATTCTTCCCATCATCTTATTCTCTTTGAATAGTTGCAATGGTAACTTTCTTTCGGTTTCAATCTCAACAATGGCACTTTGTTTGGCGATGAGATGTTTAGCCTTGCGCTTGGTTGAAGGTTCACCATTCTTGTCAAAAACAGTCAACACTTTGGAGATCTTTGCCTGCTGTTGAACGTTACCTCTAAAGAGAACAAATGGTGTTCCAACGAGCAGAGGTCTATCCATGTCAAATGTAACCACACGTGCCTCAAATTTGGTAACAGATGGGATCTCGTGTGTTACAATGCTCATAACATCACCTGTACGGACGTTATCCAAATCAACGTTCTTAACTCTGATGGTAATGGAATCACCAGCAATGGCAATGTTAACTTTTGAATCTCTCAACGTGATGGAATCAACAACACCAAACGTTCCAGAAGGTGAAAAGACAACTGTTTCACCAACTTGAATTGTTCCTGTATCGATTCTACCAGTGAACTCCGACTTGGAAGTATCAATGTCATTGATCTGTAATACAAATGGCTTTGTAAACTCCCTGATGGTTGCTTCAAACGATTCCAATGCCTCAATAACACATGGACCAGAGTGGTACCAATCCAATGCAGGTGTCTCATACTTTTTTGACACGTTTGCACCTGAGAGTCCGGAGCATGGAACGTATTTAACGTTACTCTTGATGTCCCATCCACTCATCTCTAAGAAAGAATCCATCATATCTTTAATCTCTTCAAATCTATGTTGATCCCAGCCAGATTGGTCCATCTTGTTAACACAAACCAGGAGCTTGGTAATCCCCAAGCTTCTAGCCAGTATTGTATGTTCCTTCGTCTGCCCATCCAGGTTAAATCCAGACTCAAACGCATTTGTTGAAGAGTCTACAACCAACACAGCCAGATCAGCCTGTGCCACACCGGTGATCATATTTGGAACAAAGTCTCTATGACCTGGAGCATCCACAATGGTGAAATGACCCTTAGCAGTTTCAAATGATGAGGAACATATGTCGATAGTAACACCACGGTTTCTCTCCTCTGGCGTTTGATCCATCACCCAGGCAAGTGAAAATGAGGATTTACCAGCCTTTTCAGCCTCTCTTTTCAGTTTGTTATACTGTGACATGGACACTGTTTCAGATTCCAGTAGTAAACGACCTGTTAAGGTGGATTTACCAGCGTCAACGTGTCCAATGACCACGAAAGATAAATTTGGCTTTGTAGATCTCTTCACAATCTCTGAATTGACATCCAATTCAACACGAGGCTTTGTCACTGATGGGGTCGCTGACACCTTCAGCTGCGAAACTTTGGCCACCACCTCAGTTTCTTTCTTCTTATCACTGTCAAAAGCCTGTGTTTGGGCCTGTTTCACCAAATCATCGGGACTTGGCTTGTCAAAATTAATCTTCTGTTTTACAACTAAATTACCGTTAGTCATCATAAAGGGAACGTAGAGGTGATTTGCACTCTTCAGCTGATCACTATGCTCTGTTTTGAATCTTTTAACCATTGTAGATGACGTCTGTGAAACAGGTGAACGTGCAAAGGGAGAATGCTCAAACGTGACCGTCTGGAATGAGAAAATCGGTTTCTGCTTAGCATCCTTGGAAACAGCGTCAACAGCGTTAACAGTTTTCGGTGCTTCATCTCGGCTTCCACCCTTGGCTTCGGCTCTCTTCAGCACTCTCTTGACTCGCCTCACAGGAGTATCAGCTTGTTCGGTCTTCCTTGTCATTAGCTTGTCCAGTATCGACACCGACGACTTCTCCCCAAGTTTAGAGTCCTGCTGGTTCTCCCTCCTGCTCTTGGCCAGCATAGCCAGCTTAGACATCTTCTTCTCTTTAATTGAAACGGTTAGCATTCAGACTCCAAAAGACCATAGAAATCAGTGAAACAAAGACCCATCGTGTGTAGAGAGTACAGTGTCGTAGCAAGTCAAATCACAAAATAAAAACGGTACACAACCCACTCACCTTTCTTCTTGAACTTCTTCTTCATCTCTGCAACAGTGGCATCCACTTCCAAGTAGTTGTCCCACAGGTAGTCCAGCACATCCCCATCGTTAAACCCAGTGTACTCCTTCAACTGTGCTTTGACCACGGGCAGGAGCTCCTCCATCTGCTCCTCCTCCTCGGCGGTTGGACCATCCTCGTTCGCATAGTCGTGCAAGTCTGCCTACATGTTAGTTCGTCGTGCTCACCGTGTCGTCACTGCTGGTGATGCTTACCGTCCTCGTCGTATTCCATGTTGGCTTCTCCCTTGTTCTCTGTGTAGCTCTGTCCAACTTCCCTGTCTAGCGTTTTTTTCTCTCCCTGGGAAGGCCCCGCGCGCCCTCTGCCGCCAGGCGGTTCAGCGCTCACGGCCAGGCAGAGAGAGTCCACAAAGAGAGCCTACAGAGAGAGAGCTTTTTGTTTACTTTCCACTGCCTACACACACACACACGCACAGAGCAGCTCAAGCGACTAGGGCAATGGGGCCAGGTGATATCACAATCAAAGACAACAAACTGCAGAAGGAGCTGATGCTCAGTGAGTGCTCGCTGATACGGATTCCACCGCCGAGGAGCCAGTCGCAGAAGGACAAGGTTGACATCTCCAACTGGGACCTGACAGCAATAGTATGGAGAGGGCGACTGAGGTTCTATGAAGAGGAGCAGCTGAACGGGCAGGGGACGATGGAGGGAGTTCTGGAGCTCATTAACTATGATAAGAGTGTGTTTGTCGATGTCCGGTGCTCGTCAGACGTGACGACGGTGCAGAGCTCGGATTCACCACGGTGCTTTGGGATCATAGTTGACGTTAGAGGTGACAAGTACGCATTTGGACTGGTGTTTGACGATAAAGACACCGGCGAGGAGTTCAGCATTGCTCTGCAAGACTTCAGGAGGGACCTTGCGACGCTCCTGGAGGCGCAGAGGGAGCAGATGGAGGACCTTTCGATAAACGTCAAGGACGATGAGTTTGGTGACTACGTAGGCACTTACTACGACTGACTGCTTCCTACAACGATAGGTAGATACATATGTACAATGGGGCGGCGGCTTTCCTTTTCTAATATATACACATACGCAATTGGGGATTCTCATTCATCACGGTACCAGGACACTTTTCTCTTCTGTCTCTCCAATCTTGCCCTTCTGCGTCCTTCTGACCAGGACTTCTTGATCGTCTCAAGCCTCTGTGTCATCTCCTCTTGTCTCTCACTGTTGGCATCGCTCACCAACGATATTGTGAAGGGACTTACGTTGAACTTCTCTGCAAGCGCCTTGCGAGTCCATTTGTCTGGCTCGCTCATTCTCAAGGTTTGAATCTCTGTGACTTGTGCAGGGGTCAAGTTCAGCTCACGACGGGTTGGTGTGCTCAACGAGGGAGCGTTGGCATAGGATGTAGAAGGCTTACCACTGAGATTTAGCCCCTTACGTGGATCATTCGAAGGTAAAAATGCATCTGGAGTGGAGATCTTTGCAATCGATGGTGATGGATGGTGATACAGCGTTCCCTTTGAATAGTTCGGCTTCACGTTTGAAGCGGATGATGTCGCATTGAACTTTGAAGGAACACGAGCAATTTTCGACACCGTTGAGGAATAGCGAACAGAGCTTCTAAACACACTTTGAACCATTCTTCTTTGTACTTCTGGTGAACGTAGTTGGAACGATCTCTGGTCAAAAGAGTTTTTTCTCTTCGCCGACTTTACACTTTTGAATTTTTCACTCGGGTGGTTGATTTTTGCCAGGTTACTACAGGTGTGCGGGTGTTTGGGTGTCTAGGTTTATAGGTGTTTGGGTGATATAATAATTATGATAAATTATGGCAAGGTTATAATTATCATCACTGCGTCTGGAGGGAACAGTTCATTGGAACGTTGGAAATGGGCTCCAATCTGGGTTAACGTACCTCTTCTCCCCGTACTTATCAACCAGATGTCCCACTGATTCCAAGTCGTTCTCGGATATCTCAACGGATTCCAAATTGGAGACAATTCTTTCCGGGTTTGAAGATTTAGGTAGGACAACTATACCCCTGGATAAGCCCCAATTGATCAACAATTGTGCCACTGAACATTTGTAAGTCTCTGCGATTCCCTTGAGAAACTCATCTGAGAAGAAATTTGAGTTCGCTGAGCCCAAAGGTGAATATGCCTCGAGAACAATACCCTTCCATTGACAAAATTGGATCAACTCAAACTGAGGCAATAACGGATGGGACTCAACTTGGTTTACAGCAGGTGTCAGATGGGTTCTTTTATCACTCAACAAAGTTTCTAAATTCTTTATTGAGAAATTAGAAACCCCAACTGCCCTTGTTAGCCCTGTTTGGGGCAACTCTTGTAAGAGTTCCCACGTCTTCACGAAATCCCAATCGTTATCCAATGCTCTTGAGCCATCTGGGTTAAGAGGAACACGAAGGTAGTCACCAACCGTTGGTTTTTTCAGGGGAATTGGCCAATGCATAAGATATAGATCCACATAATCCAATCCTAACCTCTCAAGGGATTCCTCCAACGCCTTTTTAGGTTCTCTATGCTGGGTCCCTGTTAGCTTTGTAGTGACAAAGATCTCTTCCCTTGGAATACCAGATTCTCTGATAGCACGCCCCACTGAAACTTCGTTCTTGTAAAACGCTGCAGTATCAATGTGTCTGTAACCTGCCTTTAGAGCTGTCAAGACTGCTTGATAACCTTCCTCCTCATTTGAGAGCCATGTACCTAAACCAACCTGTGGGATCTTTGCGCCGGTATTAAGAGTTAAAGTACCAGTTAGCTTTGTCATATCCGGTTGTTCCTTTGTGCTTTTCACTCCTAGTATTCACTCCTGGTATTCACTCCTGGTATTCTTATGAGTGAAAGACGTATCGCTCTGACTGAGGAAAAACCAGGGGTAAACTGAAGAAAGCAATGCCATCTCCTTCATATGGAAGTTCAAGCGCATTTATGTATGACGGACTTAAACGAACTTAAAAGAAATAATCGGATGATAAAGTGTTATGGGACACATGTATATACATATTTTTTTCCTGCTTCCTCTTGTATGTTATTGTTTTCTTGACGACCATTTGTAGTGTAAACTGTGTCTTTCGGTTGATCTCAAGAGTGCAAATGGTAAGCATTGAGTACATCCTTCCCGTGATGAAAAACCATAACTAATAGAGCTATTAGGTTCTCCCCATCATCGTTGGTATTGGCATCACCGTGTTGGCAGTAACAGTGAGTTTTAACGTATCAACCGATAACAACTGATTGTTAAGTACTAACCACCACGATACAAAGGTCAAATCTGCTATAGTGGCAACCACAAAGCTCAGGAGAATCCCATTGGCGACTATTGCGGAGCTGAATGGTATAACCTTGGGGACCGGACGCTTTTCCTCTTCTATAACGCATAACCCGCTAAGGAGCCAGTTTCTGAAGTACCCCGGAGGATTCGGAGAGAAGATGACTGAAAGAGAGGCATTGGAGTTGTTCAACATCAGCGGAGACGATATAATGAACCTGAACAGAGACCTTCTCAGGAAAAGGCACAGGCAATGTATGATGAAGAACCATCCGGACCGTGGGGGTAGTCCGTATTTGGCGATGAAGATCAACGAGGCCAAGGACGTCTTGGATAAGAGCTACATGTTCAAGAAATGAGCGGAATTAAAAGATGTATATAGAGATATATGTATGACGACTATGGAGATATAATACCCACATGGTTGGCTATAAAATAGAAGAGCACACCGAGTAACTTCAACAGGTAGAACGGCGGTTCATGAAACATCCAAACACCACTCAGCTTATCAAGTTTCTCCACAAAAGAAAAACATCAACAACGGGGAAATCGACCAACAAAGAACTACGAAAGGTCTCAAAAGAACGAAGAAAAAAGGTGGCAAATCAAAACAAAATGACAAGGGAATGGGAGCCGCCTCAGCTGCTTGGAAGATCGCTTGTTGCTTGTGACTTTAGCGATGATGTTACGCAGAGCGCTTCAATTTCTGTATCGTTAGACCTAAGAGGAAGGTTACCGCCCAATGGGTACTTGGCGGTGAAGCCCTTGGGCTCGGAGCATTTTGATGAGTTCCTGGTTTATCGAATCGACAACAATGTCATCAGCGGTGATAACCGTGTCAAGATCAATGACTACTCGAGGTTCAAGGAGGATGTTACTTTTGACACGGCGGTTATCACCACTGTGGAGCCGGTGAATTTGACAAAAGTGATTATGACCGTCCCAGAGGAGGTTTATACGCTTCTGAAAGGACATTCAGGTGCTGAACTATTCCGCGTATTGACTGATACTATGCATTTGAACGTTATCCATGAGGGTGATAAGGTCTTGAGCCATGGGAAGGTTTTACTATGTGAACCTGTGCCTCAGGGGTTGTTGACAAAAGAAACAACTGTGACTCTCATCAAATCAAGCGACGTGGTTCATAGCGATGCTGAAGAACTGCATACCCCTGAACCTATGGATTCATTGGTGGAAGATCTTGATATATCGTTATACTTGGGGAATGCCTCTACAAGTACAAGAGATGTTGAATTTGACGTTGACACTTTGGATCTCAAGCCTAATTACTCGATACCCTTGCCTTTGCCTAATGATGACGATACAACAACTGTTTATTTGAAAACTTCTGATTTAGCTGAATTGGGCTGCTTCTCTGGTGACTTTATTGAATTGGTTACGGATGTGGAGAACCAAGTAACAAAACTGGTTAAAGTTTGCTCCTTTGTTGAACCAAATCACTACAAGCCTGGTGTATTGTACGTTTCTCCATTCTTTTGGTTAAACTCAAAATGTTTGAAAAAAGCTGTTGCACGTCATTCTAAGGATACATTCTCCAACATCCCGATAGCATCCTCAATTACATTGGCAAGAGTTGCATCTCCAATCACTCTTAACAAAGCTTACCAACAACCCTTTTTCTCTGCTTTGAAGTTTTACTTTGAATCCAAATCAAGAATTGTGTCTGTGGGCGACTTGATTCCAGTAGTTATTGACACACTCTTGGCTAAATCTTTACCTTTGGAATACGAGGGTCCTATACCAATAGGAAATCCGAATTGCGTGGTTTGGTTTAGAGTCACTAACGTGAACAATTCCGAAGTGGAAGATGGTTCACAATTCATAGTCGATCCTTCACACTCAAAGATGGCCCAATCAGGGATTGTTGATATTAGACCACCGTCCCTAACCGTGAACTGGATTCAATACTTGGGTTTACCTGCTATATTTGACTTTGAATCGAATGACAAGTTGTTCCCACATGCCAAACAGTTAATCAAGTTGATCAAATCTTCTTTAAAAATACCAAAGTTAAGAACCACTATACTGTTAACTTCACTATCCAGAAATATTGGTAAGACGTTCTTGGTGGAGAATATTGCTCAAGCACTAGGTCTACACTATACCATTGTGGACGGCTACGACGTTTTGAATCCAACTTCTGATATGAAAACAATTGGTACAATTAGAGGCAAATTGGATCGCCTCGTCGAAGATTGTTCTCATTTGGTCATTCTCATAAAGCATTTGGAGGCACTGGCTATAAAGCAAGAAAACAATACAAAGCCAGGGCTTATAAGTGCTAAGTTGGTTGAGTTGATCGATGAATATACATCAAAAGGTGCAATCTTCATTGCATCTTCAAATGATGCGGATAAACTACCAGAAGAGGTACGTTCTAAATTTCGTTTCGAGATTGAAGTTCCAGTGCCTGCAGAGAACGAACGTTTGAAGATCTTCAGCCATTTGCTATCTAAGAAGGATGCGTTCATATGCCGTTCCGATGTCTCACTTACATCATTGGCTCTGCAAAGTGCAGGTTTAACTCCACGTGATTTGATTTCAATTGTTTCAAACGCCAAGTCAATGGCTTTGGAGAGATTAGAGGAATTGAGTGAAGAGTTAAACAAACCGCTCAGTTCGATTACGCTCAATAACCCGGTACAGATAACCCCTGGAGATTTCGAAAAATCTATTAACGATGCGAGAAATAAGTTTAGTGATTCCATTGGTGCACCTAGAATTCCAAATGTCACTTGGGACGATATTGGAGGTTTAGATGTTGTTAAGGATGAAATATTGGATACCATCGATATGCCACTTAAACATCCGGAACTATTTTCCAATGGTGTCAAGAAGAGAAGTGGTATATTGTTTTATGGACCTCCAGGTACAGGGAAAACGTTATTGGCAAAGGCCATCGCAACAAACTTTTCTTTGAATTTCTTCAGTGTCAAAGGCCCAGAATTGTTAAACATGTACATTGGTGAATCTGAAGCTAATGTGCGTAAGGTTTTCCAACGTGCCCGTGATGCTAAACCTTGTGTCGTTTTCTTTGATGAATTGGATTCTGTCGCTCCAAAAAGAGGTAACCAAGGTGATTCTGGTGGTGTTATGGATAGAATTGTTTCCCAATTACTCGCAGAATTAGACGGTATGAGTGGCGGTGATTCAGGTGATGGTGTCTTTGTCGTCGGTGCGACTAATAGACCAGATTTGCTGGATGAAGCATTGTTGAGACCTGGAAGATTTGACAAAATGCTGTACTTGGGAATTTCAGATACACATGATAAGCAACAAAAGATCTTGGAGGCATTGACCCGTAAGTTCAAGTTAGATCCATCCGTGGATCTAGAGAAAGTTGCCAATTCATGTCCTTTCAACTTCACTGGTGCAGATTTCTATGCATTGTGTTCCGATTCCATGTTAAACGCAATGACAAGAGTGGCAAGTGAAGTTGATAAAAAGATTGCTGAATACAATAAAGGCAAAGAGGACCCTGTGTCGTTGAGATGGTGGTTTGATAATGTTGCCACATCAGAAGACATTGCTGTTTTGGTTAAAGATGAGGACTTTGATAAAGCCAGAAGGGAACTATCACCATCCGTGTCTACTGAAGAGCTCGAGCACTATTTGAGAGTTAGACAGAACTTTGAAGGTGGTAAGACTAAGTAAGAGATGGAATGAAAAAAAAGCAGACATTTATCATAAAAAGTACAGGTGTTTTTTTCCCTATTTATATACTCGTGATGTAAGCGCAAAAAAGAAGAGACAAGAGAAATCAAAGAACAATGACATGAAATCGTATGCATGCTTCCTTACAACTCCTTGAAGGCATCTCTACCGAAAAGGGCAATCTTACCCCAGTCAGCAACAACTTTGAATCTAGATCTCCATGACAAGATCATACCCAAGTACAGAGCTCTCCAGATATAGAAAGTGATGACACCACCACCGGAGTAGAAGGATTTGGCACCGTATGTGATGTTTGCAATGGCCTTCTCAGCACCGAGATAAGCCAAGGCACCCAAGTGAACGTATTTGAATGGTTTGAAGCCATGGTCTTGGAACAACAAATCAACCTTTTCGGTTCTGCTTTGCAATTCTTGGTGGAAGTTTGGAATTCTGGCCATCTTGTTCAATGTCTTTGTCAAGTACTCGGCTTCTTGGTGAGCAACTTGCGCTGTTGGTGGCAATTTGGCGAAGGCATTATCACCAATGGCAAACATGTTGTTTGTACCCTTAACTCTCATGTATTCGTCAACGATCAAACCACGGTTAGCCTGGTTCTGTTCTGGGATCTTCTTGAAGACATCGGTGACAACCTTTCTTGGTTTGTTACCTGTAGCCCACACGAGAACACCGTATGGGATCTTTGTCTCCTCAACAGTACCATCTTCAGCCTTGGTCTTTGCAATCAAATATTCCGGCTCGACCTTGGCGACTGCAGTACGGGTCTTCAACTCGATGGTTGTTTCTCTCAAGACATTTTCGGCAAAGGTGGTCAACTTCTTCTCGAACATGGACAACACGACTGGGAGAGCCTCAATCAAGACGATCTGCACTTCCTCAACCAAGTTTGGCATGAAGGTCTTCAAATCGTGGTCGATGTAATCCTGCAATTCACCAGCGGTTTCAACACCGGTTGGACCACCACCGACAACGACAACGGTCAACAATCTCTTTCTCTCTGGGTCGCCCTTTGGCAACAAGTTGGCTCTTTCGACAGAGTCGATGAATTTGTGTCTAATCTTCTTAGAGTCTGGGATTTCCTTGAGGAAACAGCCGTTCTCCTCAACACCTGGAATGCCGAAAGTGTTCGGCTCAGCACCCACTGCAGAAACCAAGTAGTCGTACTTGATTTCAGCAAGCTCATTTGGATCAAGACCAACATTGATACCCAATCCATTAGTGGTACTGATGTTAGACACAGACTTAATGGTGACGGTGTTCTTGTCGGGATTTATGGAAGTAGCCTCGGCTTCATAATAGGTGACATCACCTTTCTTCTTGTTTGCGAATGAGACGACTGGTTCCATGATGGATTTCTCATCAACTGTACCAACTGGACAGGATGGCAACAATGGAGTAAACAAGAAGTAAGATCTTGGGGAGATCATCACCACGTTGTACTTGGTTGAATCAATGTGCTTGAGGAAGGAAATTGCACCCCAACCAGAACCCAACACGGCGATTGTTGGCTTGTTGGAGTCATTTGGGGCAATCACTTTTGGAGCCTTGTGGAAAGACTGGGAACCAGATGCAACACCACCAGTTGCAGTGTTCTGTTGTGTTGTTGGCTCAGTTGGCTTTGGGATTGTAGCCATGGTTCTTGATAGATGCCCCATTGGGGTGGCCACAGCAGCAGCTCTTTTCGTTGCGTTCAAGCAAGATCTCTTAACCAGTGATGAAAGCATTGCGTCTAGTGAAATTCTCTAAGGCTCTAATATGTTGTATAAGAATATGGTAAAGGAAAGGAATATGAACAGGATGCGATTATATCTAGAAGAGAGAAAAAGCAGGTGCTTGGTCGAGAGAAAGGGTGTTTTATATGGAAATCGATGTTATAATTTTATGCAGACATGCCGGTACTTTTATACTCACCAAAAATCCGTTTGGCAAGTGCATGGAGGGGGGGAAATGCGATAAAAGTGGACAATGCAGGAGTTAGCATCCAAAGTGCACCTCCCATATCTACCGTCGCCGGTGGTTTGGGGTGAGATACACAGTAAATTAATTTCATCCGTATACACACAGCGAAACCCAAGCCTTGAAAAGCTGAGAGCAGTGGCAGAGTTTGAAGAAAGAAACAGAGATGCATGCGTAATGCCGAAGAAAAGTAAAGCACACACGAAAAAAAAGAAAAGGTATTTCCGAGCCTGTTTTTCCTTTTTTATGTGGGGGCAAATCTTGGTGTAGGGATGTGTGTGGCCTACGGGCGGTGTGCAAAGTGGCTACAAGTGGTGACTTGATTGACTGGCTGGTGTGTGTGTTTATACAGGCTCTCCTTCCATTACAATTGATCACACTGCTTCCGTGTCTTTCTATTTGTCTGCCACTCTCCTTACATTGTTGTATTCAAGAAAGGCCAAAGAAGGCAAGATGTCATGGATCTGCAATCCTCATCGCTAATTGGCTCTGTGCGAAATTCAACGGTTTATGATTGGCTGAAGCGCAACGGCTTTCGGAGTTTAGCGTCTTTTTCATAGTGTTTTTAGAGTTTGGCTTTGATGTGGCGGGGCATTGGTACCCTTCAAAACACACACAGATTTCCCGATCAGTTTTATCAATTCGTACCGTTTATGTTTGCAGTTGGTGAAAGCGGTGGGTGAGTTAGGGCAGGTTTGGAGTGTCCGTTCGCACAATCAGTTGTTGCCGTGGACACCCCTAAAAAAGGGAGGCCCATATTCGTCTATGCGATGATTATTAAACGCGGGAGAAACCCGATTCTCTACAGTCAATTCCAATGATACAGGGGTTTTCTGTTGAGTTTTTCAATTATAATCTCTCTATTTTTTTAACGCTGTCCGACCAGTCTTTATATAGATTAACACGGAAGTTGTGGTGGTTGTGGGTTGCCTCAAGCTGTGCTGTGGTATGCTCGATGTACGTATGTGGTCATTCAATGAATTATCGCTCAAAGGAGTCCTACGGGAAGCAACCAGTCAGGAAAAAGGACCACGGGAAGGCAATTGTCCACAAGGTGTGCAGATGTGATGAAATCATGGATCGTAGGCATGAAAATAAAGGGCTCGCAACAAGTTTTCCGGTAATCGGAACAAAGGCGACTTTTCAAACCTGTAGCCATGCACGAACTTGCCAGTGCATGAATACAGCCACACACACGCAGACAAGGGTGTGTGACGGTGTACAGTGGGTAGTACCTACGAACACTGTACTACCAACTTCTGGTAAACTGCTATTGGCATTTCTGACCTGTGTGAGAAGCTAAAGACGATAGAAACTAGACAATGTGGTGCCTGAAAAAAACCTTCATTGATGTAGCAGGTTGGGGTAAGTAGATCCGATATGACAATTTGCATGTTTCTCTTTTGTACAGCTTCACCTGAGCAGCTATGGCGTATGGGAAATATGTAGGGAATTTTGGGGTGTTCTGTTAATCTCTAATTCTGTTTCCATTTGATAACAAATTTGGTACGGAAGAACACATCTCCAGAGATATTCACAGTGTAATGTTCTTAATTATGGCCGATGCGTATTGAAAATTTGTTGAATCATTTATGTCCAATAATATAAGATTCCATTTATCGAGTTTAAATGAGTTTGCTGTGTTTTGGTATGTAGTAATTCTTGTTATATTAAAAAGACATTGATGTTATTGTTTTGAGAGGATAATTACCTGATTCACTTCTTTGACTTTCAAAGAAGTCATAGAAACTACATTAATCTACGTCTTTGGTAGGCAGTTGTTTATTTATTCAAAATTGTCACGTATAGCTCAAACATGTCATATGCAAGTTGTAGTCACTCTAACTATATATCTAGTGCCCATATATACCACTCGTCACAGTGTGGTGTTTAGATGCATTGCATAATCAATAAATACATCCAGACATCTCAAACATCCAGACATCTCAAACATCCATGCACCCAAACATCCATACACCACTAAAGTGTATGAACGCCAAAATCTTATGTGACAAACACGTGCTCCCCACCACCAAATTAAACTACGCATGTTAAGATATTTTTAGTAGAACTTCGCCTTGTAACTATAAGCGACGAAACGTGTTAGCCTCATTCACACAGACCGAAGCTATTTTTGGTAAAAAATTGGTTTTTCTTCTTCTCCTTCTCCTTATATATGGTTTAGCAAAACAATTGGTTCTTAAACAGTCATTGGTCATTGTTCACTTCAATCGTTTAAGACATAACGCGCTATGGACTTTAAACTTGATGAGAAAGTAGAATATAACGAATATAACCAGCCTTGGGTTAAGGAATCCGAGGATAAATTTGACATGGACCCACTTAGCCCCTTGCAAAGGGCGATATCCTCAAAGATATCTGAAGTTAGAAAGTATAACTGGTTCAGGCTCTATGGCGCAGAGACGCCCAACCTCATCGCTGTTAAACCAAATGAAGAGTTTAAGAATATGAGTATGAATAAGGTTAAGGAGAACACCCATTCTCTGAAGATCGAGAACCAGTTGTTGAACTTGTTCATTATAATATTCACACTGCTTGCAACTTTTCAGTTTGCTCTCGTGCTTATAGTGAGATTTGACCTGGACCTCCTCGAATGGGATTACCATGTGTTATTCCATTATTCTTATCTTATTCTCCTATTAATTGGGAAATGTTTGACATATACATTTATGGCTTCTTTCTTCTTAAGAGTATATATCGGTATTAAGTTGTTCAAGGACAGTGTTAAGACCAATGTACTGATGAAGCTTATAAAGATGCAATTTGTTGGTTTCCTAGCCTCATCACTCGTTGCCATAGGTATCCTGTCTGCAGATATGGTGTTGAAGTTCTTATTAACAGAGTTGGAGGTTATTAACCAGGATGAAACTCTGATAAACACAAAAGTACTATCAATGGTTAATTGGATTACAAAAATGGATTGGGTGTTTTACTCCACAGTAATAGCTGGCCTAGTACTGATGGGGTTTAGAAGACTGGTGAAATATCTTGCATGAGTATTTGGA
>NW_017963666.1:71228-73161 GCF_001661405.1 Williopsis jadinii
TGGACAGGGGGTCAAAAAGCTGTCAAAGAAGAGAAGTGAGGTCAAGCCACTACTTAGCCACCCTTCTTACGATAGAACCAAGGATTCACAAATCAAATGCTACAGGACATATAACATCCGATTGTCGTCACGTCTGTGGTGCCTCTAAGGGTCTTTTGTGGCTTGTGAGAGTTTGGAGATGTCTGCGATAGTTGGGTAAAAGTACCAAAAGATTAGCAAGATGAGCCCGAATCGGGTCTCATTAGCCACTTTTTATAAAACCACTGTGGCTAAAGATCTTTTCTTTTTTTCACTGTCTTCTGTGGCACAGCCCAAACTTTTACGACACCTGCAAGAAAAAGTAGACAATTTTAACAGTCAAACGATCATACAAAATCAAGGGACAGTGGCTCAAGAACAAACAGATAAGCAAAAAAGCAGAAACCACATCGGGCATTATACGTTTATCTTTGATCGGTGATCCGTTCCTATTGTTCCCGTGGCTCAAGGCTCAACTCCAATACAACATGACAGAACGCCAAATGAAACAGAAATTTTCTCATAAGCCACAGTTGAGACAAGTCACGTGCCACGCTGCTAGCCATGACGTGTTTTGGTGATGGAAGCGTTATAATGCATCAGCCTCTGTGGCGGTTGTTGTGTGATTGAATGCCCGCCCTGGCACACAAAAACTGTGGATACCTTTGCTCAATAGGTACATAAGGAGAAGAGAAAATTTCTTGCTTCAGAAATGTGGCTAGGGAGATGTCTTTGCTCTTTCTGTTTCACATTATAAAAAGTTTGATAGATCTTCAATCCTTTCATTCAACCGACTGGATATCCATCTAGACCTTATAGAAATAACCCACTCTGAAGATATGACTGATCTCGAGTCCGGAACGAATTCTGGTTCTTCCAGCAAGGATAACGTTCATGAGCTGTACGAATTGAGAGACGAATCATCCCCACTGCTATACTCACACTCAGAGGAACTACCAACGGTTGTAGGTTGGTCTAAGAATGTTGTTAGAAATCCTAAACAGAGGTTTATTGAATATACCACTTCGCTATTCCCAATAGCTAAGTGGATTCTACATTACAACTTAACATGGGCCTATGCAGACATCGTGGCTGGTGTTACAGTTGGTGTTGTCATGGTTCCACAGTCCATGTCATATGCTAAGTTGGCAGGACTACCTGCTCAGTATGGTTTGTATTCTGCATTTGTTGGTGTCTTTATCTACTGTTTCTTTGCAACTTCCAAGGATGTCAGTATCGGCCCTGTTGCTGTGATGTCTCTTGAAGTGTCGAAGATCATCACAAGAGTTCAAGATAGAAACCCAGATTTGAGTGCTCCCGTCATTGCTACAGTCTTGGCCTTCATCTGTGGTTGTATAACCGTCGGTATGGGTATCCTGAGATTGGGATTCATCTTGGAGTTTATCTCTTTACCTGCAGTGCTAGGTTTCATGACTGGGTCAGCATTCAACATCATTACTGGTCAAATCCCAGCGTTGATGGGATTCAATTCCAGATTGAACACCAGAGATTCTCCTTACCTTGTGGTGATCAACAGTTTGCGTAACTTACGCCACACAAACTTGAACGCCGTCTTTGGTCTTATCCCATTGGTGTTGCTATATGCCTGGAAATATGGTTGTAGCTTTGGTGAAAAAAGATACAAGAAATGGTCAAAGGTGTTCTTCTATCTACAAGCGTTGAGAAACGGTGTCATCATCGTGGTGTTTACCTGTATCTCTTGGGCTATCTGTAGAGGAAAGAGCTCCAGTGATCGTCCAATTAAAATCTTGGGAACCGTGCCATCCGGTCTTCAAGACGTGGGTCTTATGAAACTACCACCTGGTGTCATGAGTGACATAGCTCCCGAATTACCAGCAGCAGTGATCATCTTGTGTCTGGAACACATCTCCATTGCTAAATCATTTGGAAGAAT
>NW_017963666.1:73786-90896 GCF_001661405.1 Williopsis jadinii
TACCTCCACCACCAGGTGTTATTGTGTTTAGACCTACACAATCCTGGACTTATACGAATTGTTCAAGACAATTCGACAAGGTGTTTGATGAAGTTCAAGAGAAGACCAGAAAGGGTAAGCTCAAACCAATTACGAATAACATGGAGAGACCATGGAACGATCCTGGTCCTTTAAGATTGCCTTGGAAAAAGATTGATCAAAATGCAACCAAAATTGAAGACAATAGACCAGTTCTTAAAGTTGTTGCATTCGATTTCAGTTCAACTCCTCAAGTGGATTCTACAGGTATACAAACTTTAGTAGATTTGAAGAAGACTTTGAACAAGTATGCTGACCGTGAAGTTGAATACCACTTTGCTGGAATTCTGAGTCCGTGGATCCGTCGTGCTTTGATCAATGCTGGTTTCGGTGTCGCTAGAGATGATGGTGCAGTGGGTGCTGCCTCATATTACAACGTTTTGGACGATAGTGATGCAGTATTGGGATACTCTCCAGCTTTGGACACCAATACTCCATTCTTCCACTTGGAATTACCATCTTTTGACCACCACGGTGCTGCTACAGAGTTAGAAGACCAATCTGCTGAGAAGAACTAATAGAGGATATACCTGTTAATTGAACCTTTAATATTTGGGGGTGTTTTTGATGGTTGTTTCGAGGCACCAATGCTTCTTAGAACAACTGATGATGAGTTTTTTATTAAGTATGTAAATTTTGGATTTTATAAGTTTTGATTTATTTTATTAAGTACAGCTACGTTGCTACAATCTGTAGATGAAGATAGGGAGTTTGATTGATTGTTACATGGTATTCAATTTCATTTCATTTCATTTGTCCATATCGTCTTCAGGGATTAGTGGACAGTGTAGATCGTACCATTCTTCACCACCATGATTACACTTGCTCTTACCCTTTGTGATAAATCCAACTCTATTGTAGAAAGGCAACAAGTTTTCCTTTGCAATTATGGCAATCTTATCACCAACGTATTGGTTTGAGAGTTTCTGTATGTAGTCGTGTAGTAATAACGTAGCAAGGTTCTTCTTCTGGTATTCTGGATGCACCACTATGGAATGGATGCCCACAGTTAACG
This sequence comes from Williopsis jadinii, assembly GCF_001661405.1. Classification (NCBI taxonomy): domain Eukaryota; kingdom Fungi; phylum Ascomycota; class Saccharomycetes; order Phaffomycetales; family Wickerhamomycetaceae; genus Williopsis; species Williopsis jadinii. Next base: position 74,880 of record NW_017963666.1, read on the forward strand.
AGGACTCAACATGGCCGTACAACACACCCTGTGGGGATTTAGACCCCAATTCTGCGGTTGGCCTGCCCATTGATTCCTCTGTTATGAATTCACCGTCAACCTTTGTACCAATGACATGGCCTATGAGACGTTCCTTGACTATTGTGGATTTGGCCTCCGGTAGATAAGGGTCCTCCTCGTGTTCGTCATCGTCCTTATTCTTCTTGGTAACGTGCATGTCTTCACCTTCATCTTTGCTCAGTGTCTCACCCTTGTTTTGATACTTCGGTTTGAATTCTCTTATGAACAAACCTGACGCCAATTCAGGGCACACTGTTAGTCTGTACTGTAGCGTATCCTTTGTACATCTCTCCGATGGTGGGAACCCTAAGACTTCAAGTGACAAGACCTGGTCCAAATCTTCAACGTTCAATGGTCTAATGGCCAAATGTAGTGGGAGTTCAGAGCTCATATCGTGATAAGTATATCCTTCTGAACGATGTAATGGGGGTGTAGGGGTGTAGGGGTGAGGGAGGTTGGACAAGTCGTGCAGCTTGGGTTTGGCTTTTTTTCCCTGTGTCTAAACTTTTTTGTTTGTCTCTTTACCATCTTGCTAAACATCCATACACCACCAGACAATTGGTAGGTGCTGTTGTCCCTTTCACAGGCGCTTTTATAAGAGAGACACAAGACAAATCGGACTACGCTGTGGGGGTTGACGAAAATAATTGTCCAAATGTCCTCTGTTTGTGTAGCTATAACTGGATGTTTGTCGGTTGTAGTGTGCTTGTCAGCACACCTACGGTTGGCATAAGTCCTTAGGCATTTGTCCGATGAGAGAACGGTTTCAGGACTAACGTGATGAGATGAATCACAATAGAGTGGAAGTTGTAGAACATGATCAAATCTTTATATGTAGCCATAACCAGTAAACCTATAGACGTTATAACTTCTAATTGTATGGCTAGACATATCCTTGTTTCTCCTGTTTTAAACGACTCGAGTCGAAGCGCAGTCTAGCTACACTGGAAAAAGAGACATGGTATGCACCACAAAGGGTCGGCAGGATCAAAATGTTTGGACATTTGGCTTTTTCCTCTAATACAAACAAGAGAAAACGGTTCCAAAGCAGCTGTCACAAAAGGTACACATAAAGATGTCAACAGAAGCACCAGTATCACATATCATACCCTTAGAGCTTGTTGACAAGTGTATTGGCTCTAAAGTATGGGTTCTCATGTCTGGTGATAAGGAATTTGTCGGAACAGTTGTTGGATTTGACGACTTTGTCAACATGGTGTTGGAAGACGTTGTGGAATATGAGGCTGATGGCTCACAAGTACATAGAAAGAAGATTCTCTTAAGTGGAAACCATATAACTATGTTGATTCCAGGAGGGGAAAGACCACAGTAATACTGAAAAAGAAGTTTTTATTCTATCACTATGTAGACAAAACGTCAATGTCCGTAGAACTGGCTCTCCACATAACAAGCATAAACGCAGTTCTATGAGGTTTGAAGATATCTGCAATATACTGAACGTATGCGTCGTGTATGACTTTCCAGTCTCTTTTCTTCTTGTCGTCAAACGTTGATCTCTTTTTGAAATTAGAAAGATCAACTTCTTTCTTTGCCATTGAGAGCAGTTGTGGTCGTCCTTCTAAATAACGGGACATCGCCCTTGCAACGCCTAAATCGTCATGTGCAAACACATCCCATCTATGCAATCCAAAGACCATGGTCATCTTTGCACTCCATTCCCCAATTCCCTTGATCTCAACCAATTTCTTCAAAATATCTTCATCTGATGCATCTTGTAGGAACTTGGCGTTTATCTCTCCACTGTGAAACTTTTGTGCGATGCTCTTGATGTATTCGCTTTTCCTGTTAGATATACCACACTCACGCAGTTCCTCAACAGTCGCATCTAGCACTTGTTGAGGTGTAGGAAGCACACCACCGTAGTGGGACTTGAACTTGAATTCTATGGATTTGGCACTGGCTCCACTAACTTGTTGTCCGATGATGGTGCGGCATAGTCCACCAAAGTGTTCCATATCAGTGCTTCGAGGTTTCACACTAATGGCAAACTGTTCAAACGGTTTAAATACAATTAACGGGTACAACGAAGGCTCCTTAGAGATGATGTACTCTAATCCTTTGCCGAACTCTGGAATATGATGGTCCAAAAAGCTCTGCGGAAGCTTAAGATCACTGGGAATTGGATACCTGTGAAGAAGTTGTTCTTCCCATTCTTTGAACGTTGATCGCTTTCCAGACCTTTTGGTCTTTTTTGCTACAACATCAACAACAAGGTCTTTAGTATTGGACCTAAGTCTTCTCTTGGACATTTCCCATGCAATTAGTAATGCTTTGGGAGATTGATTGGATGGCGAAATTAGGTTTGCCCCCCAGATTGTGCCAAAAAACAAAATCAAGAGGCAGACAGACACTCTCGGCGATCTATTTAAAAAGTGTGAGAATCAGGACAGGACAATTTATAAATAGTTCCGGCATTACAACGACGCACCGAAAAAGGACAAAAGGTTAAACTTAAGAGCCCGAAGATGGTGAGCTTATCAGCAGCAGTGGACGAGACAGGGTATGTCTTCTCGATTGAAGTCCCAGATGACCTAGCCTGGGGAGACTTTAAGGCTTATCTGAGCGCAGAGACTGGCATCGAGCCAGAAGATCAAGTTATTCAACTCAACGGCAAGGAATTGAACGGAGAAATTACAGAGACCTTGGAACAATTAGGCCTGAAAAATGATGAGATGCTTATCATTAAGAAGAGATCGAATCATGAACCGGGTAGAGACACCCATGGTGGAATATCTCTCGGTCGCTCTGTCGGCCCAGATCAACGTATCGAGATGTTGAGACAAGAGCTATTGCGTAACCCGGAGATGAGAAGACAAGTGTCACAGATGAACCCGGTTATTGATCAGTGTATTGATGATGCTGAAAGGTTCAGAGATGTTGTTGGTCCAGCTTTGGAGCAGACAGGGCTGCTGCAAGGCGGTGGCCAACAGCTGCCAGGTGGTGTCTCGTCGGAAGAGTGGATGAGACTTCAACAAGACCCAGACAATCCAGACAATCAGAAGAGGATAATGGAGCTGATTGAACAAGACCAAATCGAAGAGAACATGCGTGCGGCGTTGGAGATGACACCAGAGAGTTTTGCCTCTGTGACGATGCTGTACATCAACGTTGAGGTCAACGGTCATCCTGTAAAGGCATTTGTCGATTCAGGTGCGCAAACTACGATCATGAGTACTCGGCTTGCTGAGAGCTGTAACCTGACAAGGCTAATAGATAAGAGGTTCAAAGGAGAGGCCCGTGGTGTCGGTAAGACTGAAATTGTTGGTAGAATACACAGTGCACAGTTGAAGATTGAGGATCGATTCATTCCCTGCAGTTTCACCGTCTTGGACACACACGTGGATATGTTGTTAGGTTTGGACATGTTGAGAAGACATCAGGCTTGTATTGATCTGAAGAACAACAAATTGGTGATTGAAGGTATTGAGACGGAGTTTCTCCCAGAGGCTGAAGTCCCAAAGGAACAACTCCTTGCAGGAGGCCAACAATTGGGCACTTCTGAGCCAAAACAAGCGAAGTTGCCTTCATCCACACAATCGTCATCATCAGCTTCATCCACAGCAGCAGCAGCAGCAGCGGCTGCTGCTGAATCCAGAAGCAGAGCACGTTCTTCAGTTCAGCAACCGCAGCTCAAAGTTGACGAGTCGGTTGTATCCAATCTAATGGCACTGGGATTCTCTAGAGATGAAGTTATTAGGGCACTACAGCAAGCCGGGGGAAACGCAGAGATTGCAGCGTCGTTGTTGTTCCAATGACTTATATAATAAAAGTAGTGACACTTCAATTGCCAACATCGCTATATTTCCTGTCGTTTGTATTTAGGAAAGTCAATGTTGGATGGTTACCAACAACGTCTTTCGACAGCCCACTCCATATCCAGGACACTTTGTTCTTTGGAACGTTTATCTCGGCTCTGAAGTTCTCAACAAAGGTACGGTCGTGAAGGTTGATACTGTTGGTGTACACCAAATATTCGTTAAATATAGACACTGAGGACCAAAATGACAACTTCCGTAGACATGCAATAACTAAAGATGAGATCTGCGAACCGTTTAAGCAGTGAATGTAGAGGGGTGAGTGGTTGGTATCTATCATCAACTCTAGGGCTTTAACAACAACGGTATAGTCAATGGGGACTTCACGTTTCTTTCTCTTACCCCCTCCTTCAGGCGCACACTCTATGTGTATAAGCTCAATGTTATTATCCAGGACAAACTGATAAAACTCTGAATCTGACTGTGCTGTTATAGGGTCTGGTGTCAGCGATACGATAGTCTTCAGCTCAAGTCTCTTGAGGAAACGGAAGTTGATTGGACGAGGGTACGAACCTCTGTATAAGTTAGGCTGGATTTGTGAGAACCGTAGCGGTGGGACAAGTAAATTTGAGTGTGTATCCATTTGGTGCTGACGTCAATTCTGTCCTGTCATGTATTTAGTTTGTCTTGGTCAGTCTTGTCTAGTCTTTTCTTGAGGACTCAGACCACTCTTCTTTGTCCTTTTCTTTCTTGTCCAAGAAGAATGAGACCCTGCCCTTAAAGGTCAAGCACTTTTTTGGATCCCCTCCAAGTCCCCATCGAGTGTGTGTGTAACGAAAATCACGCCGGAACAGGAAGCCACCCCATATAACTTTTCCCATAAGGTGTAACCTTTTTATATACAGAAGGGAAGGAGTTCGCTCACCACAAACCGAACAAAGAAGATATGGATCTTGTATACGAAGAAGCGGTCAGGGAATCACTGGAAGATTCTCAGGAGACCCTCAAGGCTCAAGAGAGTAACTCTACGGAACCTGTCAATGACATCAACAGAAAGACAGAGGAGTCCTTTCAAAAGTTGGAGGATGAAATCTCAAAGACCTATAACGTCCTGGAAGCACAGGCCTCAACCTGGGGAAGTTGGATATCCACCTCGATCTCTAATCTGAAGGTCAATGACGTTATCAATGAGACCAAGAAACAAGTTGAGAGTCTCCACATCGACGAGAAATTACAAGAGACTAAGAAGTCTCTTGCAAAGAACTTGGATTCCATTCAAAAGCATATAGTCACAGATGAGAACGCTGCAAAGTCCAAAGACATGTTGAACATGCTTTCTCAAAAGACCAACAAGTATCTCGATGATTTGGACAAAGACTTGGAACGGGTCGAAAACACCGCAGGCGCATACGTCTCCAAGTTTGGTCAATTCTTGAAAGAGAACATCCTTGTTGCAGCCCCAGAGGATATGGATGAACTAATAGACGATAAAGATGCAGAATTACTTTTCAACGTTAATGGTACCACTGAAGGTAAATTATCAGCCACAAGAACCGAAGCTCAGCTCTTTACACTTCACACTTCTCCAGATTTGTATCTCACAGAGGACAAGGACCCTGACTTTGAGACGTTTAAGAGCACCTTCGACGTCGAGCAAAAGACTGATGAAATCACCAAGTTAGTGAAGGAGAACAAGAATCTGAAGAAATTGAGCACAGAGCTTGTGCCTGCTAAAGTCAAGTATCCAGAGTTCTGGGCTCGCTATTTCTACATGCACGATAAGATTCTCCAACAAGAGTCCAACCGTAAGAAGTTATTAACAGAAAAGAAATCAAATTCTGACAAAGAGGAGTTGAGTTGGGGGGACGAAGATGAAGAAGATGAGGACAACGATGACACTAAGAAATCATCTACTTCCAGCGAAGGCGGCTACGAACTGCAGTCGGTGGATTCGTCAACAGTTGAGGTTCATAAGAAGGCTAAAGAGTCAAAAACAGCTAGCCCTCTGTCTAAGGAAACCAAGAAGGAAACAGAACAGACCCATGAAGAGCAAGATGAGGACGATGACGATGATGACTGGGAGTGATAAATTACAATTTAACCTTCAATACAAATCAAATAGTACAGATTCCCGTGCTTTCCAATTATTTTACTATGTGCCTATTTTGAATAAGATTAATGCCATATGTACTTGTTATTAATAACTTCTAGTGTAGAACAACACATAACCATTTGAATTTACAACTGAGTTCTTTTGAACATTTTTCATCACTCGTGTGTCATCGAAATAACACCATTTCTTTGTGGTTCCCTTCCATACAAAGGCAGTGTAGTGTCCACTACTCAGAGATCCGGAGTGGTTAGCAACAGCATATAAGTTGTAATTGAAAGGAGGCGACTGTTCTCTGGTTAACAAATGTGAAAGTTGATTCGCCTCTTCAGGCGTCTTCACCTGTGGCCAGAACTTGGTCAAGTTCATTTCGAATGGATAGTCGATGAAAGTTGTGATTTTCGCAAAGCTGGTACCACCTCTAAATCTCTTCAAATGGACGATCAAGTTTTGAGGAAGTCTAGTGATGGTGATCTTCTTTGTAGATTTCCTCAACTGTTTACACTTGGAGCAATGCCATCTATTTTCGCCGTCCAAGACTTCCAGCTTTGTAAATTCTTCAAAACATCTTTCAAGAGGAATTTTGTCAGCCCTTGAGTTAATATACTCCTCAGGTATTGGAATGCTCAACACAGAGAAAGATTGATAAGTTGTGGATGTGGTACCACATTCTAAACATTTCAACTGACTTGCAAATTGACCTTGGAAGAAATACAAGATGGCACTAAAATCCGATTTTAGATAACGTTCCCACTCAATTGTAGAGGCAACTCTGATTGACATTTTCTCCAACTGTTTCTCTTGTTCTTCAGTTGGAGCAGGTTCCCTTGGCTTGTTACCACATTCATTCAAATCTTCATGCAATCCATCCAGTACAAAGTTCAAAAATTCTGATGAGTCCTGCTGATCACAATTTTTAAACATCGGGTTTAATGAACCAACCATAGCTTTAAAATTTCTAGGTTCAAATATGGCATTGTCATTTAAAAGCACTGATTGTGCTAATTGAGCAAAATATGTTGCCATTATACCCTTCGTACCCAACTTACTGTTAACATTGACATGGCTTTTCCAAGTTCCATCAATAAACAGCTTCAATAGCGGAATTGTGCCAAAAAGACACTGAATAATACAATTCATGTAACAAGAGTTACCCATATTAACCAGTCCTGTAGTACAGTATAACTTTGAGAGATCCGTATGACCATTTGTCAAGGAATCCTTTGAATGAGAAATTAAAGCCGGTTTTGGAGATGATGTTCTTTCATTGACTTCTCTCAGTCTTGGTGGTAAAGGTGGTGAACTGATTGGTCGTTTTGGCGGAGTGCTCATAGGTCTCTGTTGTGGTGACATCACCAACTTTTGTTGTGGTTTTGGTGATATAATAACAGGAGACGACGAGGAAGAGAAAGATGGCAGTTTGAAACTACTCGATCTCCGAATTGGTTTTTGCTGTTGTTGTGGTTCATATAGATGCTGTGTGCTATGCTGTTGAGAAGAATAGGAGTTATAGTTTCGAGGCATAGAGGAAGAAGTAGAAGCACTAAAGTCTATCTTTTGAGGATTTGATAAGTAATCCGTAAAGCTTCTTGCAACGTTGTTGTTATCCTTAGTCGCCTGGGATGGTTTTGAAATAGATCTTGTCGGGACTGATAAATCACCGTGATGATGTCCAAAATTTGACAACCCATAAGTTTCAACCCAAGATATGATACCACCTTTGAGGATCACTGGTTCTCTTTTCAAAGGTTTATCGAATGATCTATCTCGTAAGATTTTGTAAATCTTTGCTATCGGTTCATCTGTCAGCCCTTTTGAGCCGATATCGTAAATGATAACCATTTCAAATTGATCTCTCTTTTCAAACAGTTCACGTTCCCTATCTGGAGATGCAAACAGTGAAAGTTCAACATCCTCATCTTTATATCCTTGTCTCACTGCAATTGGCTCTATACAAACGATGTTTGTTGATCTGATATGGTTTCTTCTAAATTCGTCTCTCGCCCTGAAATCGATAAGGAGTACATCGTTACCATATCTATCGATCAAAACCTTTAGCTGATGTGAATCGATAACACCATTATGTTTAAAGTTGAACGGATTTGGTTTCTCTGAATGTTCTAAGATATAGTTCTTAATCCTGTGGAAGTTCTCGTCAGAATGAACGCTTGATTTCAATTCATCATAAACTTCAATATACCCCTTCTTCGTAGTCTCCTTATCCGAAAGCGTAGGTATTACTTGAGATATAAGCTTTTGCGTAGCAGCATAGTAGATGAAAGCCTTCTCATAGTCTAATTGGTCTCCTTTTTTTAATTCCTTCTTGTACTGTTGTTCATCTGTAGTTAGTATTTTCAGTAACACCGGCTTGTTATTGTAGGTAAACTCACGTTCTCAAAACAACCAAGTGAAGTTTCCAAACATTTGGTCATCCTTGATGTATCTGTACCAGCTAAGAATTCATTCACTAGACTTTGTAGCTCACCAATGCTCTTGAGCTTTGTATTTGTACACCCTGTCTGTGTTATTGAGGAGGTCATTCTGTTCAATCCATGTATATACACCTTCTCTCTATCTCCTTCTCCTTTGGTGCAGTTTCTCTTTTTTAGCCAATTATAAGGTGGATATTTGTGATAAACAAATATACAAATGATTACGCCTTAACAGAGTATAAAACTTGAAGCGTTGGAATCATACAAAGATCTAAACGCTGAAAGGCTATGCTGTTGACAATTTATTGTCCTCTCTGGGGCAAATACTCGGTAGAGGCCACAAACACTATATACTTACGAGGGGCGGCAGGAACAAACCACTTGTATTTTCAATATTGGTCTCAAGCATATCTACAGTAGAATAGATATAAACGGAGTAGATTGGTTAAATAGGAATTATACAAGTATTAAATAACACGCGACACATGTCACATAAAGTCTTCTGGACGTTCTTGCTCTTCTGGGATTTTATTACCCTTATCTTGGAGATCTTTGAACCCTTTGTAATTTTCCTTCACAAATTCCTTACCACTGATCTTGTTTTCGATAAAGTCTTCATATTCTTCTTCATTTTTCTTTAATTGTTCCTTTGAGACTGGCTCGTTCAGATTTCTTGAATGGGAGCATTCCCCCTTCGAAGAGTTCCAACGAGCCATAAATGGTAGTTGCTTGGTAACACCAATAGAGCGTGCTAGAGATTTTGATGCGATTTTGAGACGAAGCATTGCGAAATATTACTCCTTGAATAAAGCTTAGAATTAGTACTGAAGGAGGAGAATAAAATGGACAAGGATGTAAAAGGGGCTACCATTGTCCCCCTTTTATACCATCTGTATAGAGAGCAAATCAGCTTTTAACCTTCTAACTCTCCAGATTTGTGGGTTGCGGTTATGCAGGTATGTGCGCTTTGCTAGTAAGTTCCACTATGCTGTTAAAAAGAAACGAAAAAAACACACACAACTACTACATACGCCTTCTTTAAACTCTGCCACCAGAGGAAGCTTTTCTTTTCATAACCATTTACCCCCTATTATAATATAACTAGACCATGGATGGAGAACTGAGACCTTTGAGAACCGATGATTATGATCCTTCATACGATATTAATAACCTATCGAACTATGATTTCGAAAAGTTGACCTTGATCAAATTGGAAGTCGAGTCTGAGCTCCACATATTAGCTAAACGGCTAGAGGCTGTACGTATTAATCTCCACCTGAAAGGCATCAGAACATACAATAATAACTCAAAAAACAGAACAAGGCCGATATGCAAACTCCACTATTGTCATCCGATGGTTTCCCACGTTCCGATATTGACGTTGTGGAAGTGAGGACGACAAGGGTTAAGATTATCAAATTGAAAAACGATTTAAGATCAGTGATGGAAGAAATAAGTTCAAGGTTATTATCACAGTTTCAAACAAACGCCTTTTGTAAGACCTTGGAAATATCTCAAGAGAAACCTGTACCGTTTGCCATTATAACTGAAGTCGTCTCCAATAGTCCCGCGGAATTCTCTGTAAGTATAATTTGTCATCCAATACTTTTGTCACACTCATTTTATATGAACTAACAACTGTTACAAAATTTAGGGTCTAAAAGTACAAGACAAGGTTGTAAGATTTGGTGATATCGACGCTACTAACCATAATGATTTGAGAAATATTGCCCCTTTGGTGAAGAATAAGGTAAACGTGAGTACAAACATCTTCAACATGGCTTTTAAATATGCAGTGACAGTGATACTAATAACATTCAAAAGAGTTCAATTGATATATTGATTCTAAGGGAACTCGAACAGATTAGTATTTCACTGACCCCATCTTCAAATTGGCCTGGACAGGGACTCTTGGGTTGTCGCTTGAACCAAATTAGATAGCTCGTTCGATATTTCTTTTTAATATGATTTTAACCACCATGCAATGTAGAAGTAAATGCTATCACATCACCAGCTTCCAGCTCGTACTCTTCTTCTCCTTCTAGCTCCCAGTCCGTGTCGTTGATCAAAGTCAAAATACCGGGACGTCTTGTTTTACGCTGTTAATACTTATTTTAAAAACATAGCTTCATAGAGAAAAGAAAGACTCACATGGTACCATTCTCCAAGAACACATTGATGTCTTTTTCATCCTTAATCATGTTATCCACAATGTACTTTATTAGGTCTCGTAATTTCACTGGTGATCCATCTGTATTGGATTCGAGTGATATCTTATGATATCTTTCCCCTCCGAAAATGACGTCTAACCCACCACTTTTGCAAGAGTTAGTTCTAAAACCAGTGAAGTCCACTGAACCAGTCTTCTTTATACTCACAGAAACTCTAACTTAACAGGAAGAGACATTATCCTTTTCCTGTGTAATGTAAATATGTATCGAAATTAACTTCAGCATCAGTAGGTGACGATGATCTTTGAATTTTTTTCTCTCGCTCTTTTCAAACCTATTATAGTTCTAATTATCGGATCAACAAAATGTATAATAAGTCCATTTACATGTGTTATAGAATTGCAGATGGGGTTGAAATTATACAAAACTGCTTTTACCGTTTGATACGTAACAAAGTGCACGTTGCAATTGGACAGAATCAAGTTTAAGTATTGTATTTATTCACACATCTGTGGGCTTTTTCCAAATCAGAATTTACAAATTCTCCAACCAACAGTAACAAAACGTGTACCAACATGAAACATAGCCGCAACTAATTCCAACATTGCAGCATAAACTATGAATCCATTGTATCTCTTGATTTCACCATTGCCAATGATAGCACCTGCGACGGGAATGGTAACGAGCATAAGAAAGGATGCAACGAGATACATAGTACTATATCTTTTGCCAAAATCCTCGGTTCTTGAAATCTTACCACAACATACTGGGGAAATACTAAGAGTAGAACCAGAAAAGAACCCATATAATGCAGAGTAGAGATACAAGACACCTAAGCTTGACCCAAAAGGTAACCAGACAGCAAGAGTTGTAATTGCACATCCAACAAGTGTTATTATACAAGTGTTGAAAGGTCCCAACCATTTATCACTAACATATGATGGAAGAAAACGTCCCAGAATTCCCATACAGTTTATCACAGTGACCAAAAGATAGGCATCACTTTCAGAAAAGCCTCTTCTGACTGCATAAGAAGGGAAATAAATTGCAGTAATCATCAATGAACATTCTGCAAGGGCAATTGCCATAGCACAGAAGTCGAAACGTACCTCAGAAAATGACCTATAGTCAAAGACTCCTAGCACGTACATTCTCAAAAATTCACGCCATGAGGAAGTTGGGGATCTTTGTTTTTTTAGCCTTTCTTTTACCAGACATGTTGAACATACAAGAAAGAAAGCACAGATAAAGGAAAGAATCCTCAACGCCCACACAAATCCAACAGCAGGGTATAACTTTCTAAGTAACAATGGGATACTGATACCACCAATGGATGCACCCAAGGTTGCAAGACTAATAGCGGTAGCCCTGTTTTTGTTAAAATAATGAGACACGACGCCAATCAGTGGGCTCATCAAAGTACCACATCCAAATCCAGTGACAATTCCAAAGGCCAATGTAAATTGCCACGCTGTTTCGGCATTTGCAGTTAGAAACAGTCCACAACTAAATGTAACGGTACCGATTACCATCGGGATCTTGGTACCAGTAAAATCGAAAACTGCACCACTGAAGATACTGCAAAAGAATGCAGTGAAATTGAAAATAGAAAAGATCCAACTTACAGTAGATGCTGACACATTAGAAAGTTGATGCGTAGAAATATACGCTTCAATAGCACCAACAGAATTTGGCAGTCCAAAAGCAGGAATCAATCCAAGAAATGAACCAAAGACAGTAATATAAGCTCGAAATCCTCCTTCAGGGAATTCCATGTCTTCTGGGTCAGCACTATCAAGCAGTTTATTCGTAGATCCACCTCTCCCAGTGGATCCATTGCTCTCATGAGAGAACATCCTCCGTACTGATGCAGTGGCGTTGGATGGAATTTCCGTGAGCTCAGAAGCATCCACTTTTGCAGAAGTGATGATTTCAGTCATTGTGTCAACGCTCGAGTATTGAAAACTAGAGTCATAAGACCTAGATCCATAAGACCTTTAGAAGTATGCAAAAGAAATGCCAACTTCCTTGAAAAAATCACAGGGAGTGGTTTTAGCAAACCAGTCGGTATGAATCGGCTTTCGTCGGCAAATCCGATCATTAGAATAATACTAATAAGAATAGCAAACCGGTCTTCAAATTTTCCCAAAGTACACCAAATTGTAGCTAATACTGGAACTGAGAGATATACAAAGCATGAAGATGTAATCTTTACAGTCTTAGATATAACAGTTCAGAGTTTGTGTGGTCTAAGCAAGAAAGACGCATGGTTTTGCTTATATCACAACAACACAAAGTTAAGGAGCTTCAAGACTACCACACACTAGAACTGATTTCTACCATCCTATATACTGACTTTGAACTTGGTTGAATCAGTGGTTCTTTCACAATGAATCAAGATGTGTTGCTCTATATATGTTATTCTGGTTCTTCGTTGCCTTAGCAATTATAAAAATGTAAGGATGTTTCCAATTTTTATAGGCATTGTTTACGTTTTAAATTCTTATCAACACAAAACTGACACAAAACCAATACAGCCTCATACACAAATACATAATGTTACAAAGATTACAGAAGAATGGCCGGGAACAAAACATCAGACAACAAAAGCAGAAGCCCTAGAGGACAACCAAGGAAAAGACCAAGGACTCTTCATGGAACTTTCCAACGACGTCCTCAACTTGAAGAAGAAACATCAGCCACTAATCCAGAACCACAGCGGCAACTTCAAACGAATGGAGCTATGACACAACAAGAGTACGCACTAATTATTGAGACAGACTAACTCACCTACTATGAGAACAAGATACGGAACCAATAAACCTCCAAGTTCTGTGCAAACTACCCATGCAGAGATCACAACTTACCACAACAGCGGGACTTGGATTAGTATTATTCTACTATGTTCACATCATACACACGCTTGTGACTACATATACGAAATCTTACGCTACAGGTTTAGAGGGCTCTTTAGGCGTTGATTTCGTTACTTTCAAAATCATCATCCTATCACACGAGGAACTGAGCAACAATCTCAATACCTGACGGGCCGTGCAGTGCAAGTTGATCGCAAAGGTAGCGATGATTCGAGATTTACCGGAGCGTTAGCGAAGGTCAAAATCGTGTTCATCGTACAGAGGCACTACAGATCAACTTGTAGCCTTAAATAATACACTTCCATTTCCATAGTATTCAAGAATACTACTCGGTGTTTTCATTCAATGATCGACATATTGGCACTGGAAAAGCATTCATATAACCTCTCTAAAGTTCACAGGTGTCTGAAAATTTTTATTCAACTGCAATCTGGCTTGTGTTTCTGTGTTTCTGTGGTGTTATTTAACCCACATAAACTATTTTCCATGATCAAACAAATATACCATAAAAATCACATTATGTTACTACTCACAATCAATCATTCCAAATTTGGCAACTGGAATACAGATATTCATCAATGATTCACAGCTATGAGCTGAGTGGGGTGTGTGTTTGTTTAAATATTACAACTCTTGTCATGTCTCAATCTATCAATATTCAGGTGAGAATTAATCTCATGAATCACTTAGTCAAATGAACCTACTGCACGGTCAAAGAATCATTAGAAACCTGTTAAGAAGAGTAAAGACGTCTTATCTGTATCAAAACAGAGAAGGTTTCCTGAGAATAGGAGTATCAACAGTTATTAAGTCGAGACATATCACCACATACCCTAGATATCCTCGTGTTGGTAAGTCATTTTATAATTGTTTTCTAAATATTCACAGTTCAGAATATAACTAGTAAAAACGAACAAAGACAAAAATAAAAACAAAAAAAAAAAAAAAAAAAAAAAAAAAAAAAAAAAAAAAAAACCGAACAACAAAAAAAAAAAACATGAAACATGTTCATTTATCCGAGTACATGAAATTAATTAAGATTCAAACTACAACTTAGTATATCCTGAGCAGAACTGCAGAGATTACATCACTTCATTCTCTAAGTTCTAGATATATGAATATAAATATTCGCCCGTCTGAAAATCATCTGCTGTAAATAAAATCAACGACCAAATGTAGTATCAGTGGTGCGTTACTTTTTAAATTCCAACATTAATATCGGTTCTCTAATCACAAAGATATAATTGAAATAAGAAGAAACTATTTAACGTTCGTTTTTTCTTTTCGAAAATTAAAAGTTTCCAAACATACAACACATAAAAATATGTATTAGTTTTATGAATTCTGAACGGTTTTTAGCTTAAAAACTGTGTTCCGTTCTCTTAAAAGCTGAGGTATGTTCAAAACAATACCCTAGTTAGACTTTACGGTACGCTTTGTCATCATATACAACAATAATTAAATCCATATGAAAGGGCTTTATAACAAAGGCGTCCATTAAAGCTCTAGCATAACTTCATCAGTAATGATTTTTCCTTTTATAGCCAATTATTTCAAGTCCTGAATACAGACATAGAAGGAAAAACAACTGATAGAAGGCGAGTAATTTAATTCATTAACTATGCTCTAACGGAGTACTAACAAAATTAAATTGGAAACATAGCCTTTCCTGACCTCAAATTTAATATCAGACATATAACAGTCATGTTTTCTTTATTGGCTGCATTTCTGTCTATTTTAGTTCTTTTTCGAGTTTGGGTATTGCTATTTCAAGTGGGTTTTATTCATTTTGTATAAGTTTGAAACCGTCGAAAGATATACGTGATAACATATGTGTGAAACTAAATAACCCAGAATAGATTTTAATGTAAATGTTTCCTTAGAATGATTAAGAAAAGCTATTATTGAAGAATATAACACCAATAGGATTGTTTATATTAGATCAGCTACTTGCTTATGAGAATGAATACAATTTCACTGGGATCAAAAAATATATCTGAAAGTTAGGATACGTAATTAATCAACGTTTTGTATTTTTAATAGAATATTTATTTATTTCCGTGTAAAGTTTTAGTGGGGGATTGTCGTTTATCCAATGCTGTTGAGCTCAGTCTTGGAAGATGTATATACTCCAATTAACTCATATAACAAGGTATTTCAATAGGCACGAATGTTTTTGAAAACAGAAGTCGTGCAAATAAGAATTATTGTATGACCAGATTTGAGGTACGTTAAAGTATATTGGGGCTAAATTTGAATATTGAAGGATAGGTTCCCTTTATGTTTTTTGCTAGATGAAAATTAGTTAACAATATTTGCTATTCATTTCTAATTTCTTGAAAGTAGTTAGATTTGATTCATAATAGCTATCTTTATTGTGTTTTTAGTGTTTTCTTTTTTTTTCTTTTTTCGGTTTTGTTTTTTGTTTTTTGTTTTCTGTTTTGTTTTTGTGTTTTTTTGTTTTTGTTCTTGTTTTTGATTCATGCTGACCCCCTCATTTGCAATATATCTAGAAATATTACCGTACGTGTAAATCCAATACCAAAAGTGTGAACTATAAAATAGAGTTTCCTATTCTAGGGCAAGATTTCT
>NW_017963666.1:91558-91884 GCF_001661405.1 Williopsis jadinii
CTTTGATAGAGGACAGAGGAGAAGTGAATCCTGATGATACATCGAGCCCATTCTAGTTTGGAAGAAAGAACCCCCTCTATGTATAGGTCTGGACGGACTTCTTCTTGAATGAGTAGATCTGATAGGTTGGCGTATGTGTCGTTAGTCAAACCTCCCCGGTACTTGAGTCTCCTTTATGATCTTAATCGGGAAGTCATTACCTCTAAATATGAGGGGGGAGGGCTCTTTCTTTGACCACATCCTTAGGGTAAGTAACTATACGTTCCAACTCAATGCTAGGCAAACTCATTACGAAATTGGTGCGTTTATCATGTTCCCTGTAAAGA
>NW_017963666.1:92606-99331 GCF_001661405.1 Williopsis jadinii
CTGTATCCAGTTTGTTCACCATACAAGTTAGAAGCAATAGATCCAACGTAACATTGTCACGTTAAATATAACAGCAGTACAATTCTAAGAATAGAGTCTTAACGTAGTTGTTGACCAAAGCTAGGAGTCATGGATATATACCACTGTGTGATACCATACATTGTGTATGACTCTGGCATGAGATGCAACTATATCGTAAACGCGAGAACTAAATTTAATGTAGCCGTTAATGGAGGATGGCAATCAGTGATTTAACCTGCAGAATTAAACAAACATTGATTTGGAGAGAGCAGTTCACCCTCTTTCTTCGTAAAGAAAGCTGGTGCTAAGGTCCGTGGGTTCTGTGTGAAACTAATCTAGCCACATGAGATAGGTACAGTAGCTGCTAGAAGATACATCTGCAAAACCGGAGGATATGACCACCAGGTTCTGGTTTGTTTAAAGTTAATGATAATTCTCAAGTCTATTACTGTAGTGTTTAAGAAAGGATCGTAAGTAAGGCATAGGTCCATATGTAGCATATGTACCAGATTACATAGAGTACAGACACTCGATTATATATGCCTTGAGCTTGTGATGTAGATGGAGTATAAGTGATAAAACAAGGACTGAGCTACGTGAACCACAAGACGGTCACAGTATATCTCTGTCATTCAGAAGCTTATGGCTTTGTCTTACATTGTTCAAGGCTAGTAATCATCATTAGAAGCATTGTAAGATAATTCAGGAGATGGTGGGTTTACCAAAGAGATAGAAATAATGTCGTAAAGGTTACAAATCTAGACTCTGTAACTCTTCCAAGACTTTCCCTTAGAAGATCATAAATAGCCTCCTTCTTAGTATATCAAAATGAATGTTAAAAGGCCACTAGTTGAAGTTGTTCTACGGTTTCCCATTCCAAACTAGACAACCACTCGTCGCTCAATATCAGCTACAGCATCAGATTCATAATCATTTGGTTTTTCTATGTATGGACATAGATTAAAAAGCTGTTCACTCGGGTCACCCAGACAAGACTAGTCTAAACGAACGTGTCATTTGAGAAACATCGCCTTCGAGTTAATGATTGTATGCACTACAAGTAATTACGCCAGTCTAGGTCATGTGGATTTTTAGAAACGAAAAACACCGTCAATTCTTCCTCTTCCTTTTTTGAAAGAACATTAAAATGAAAACCTTCAAGATGACGAGTGTGGTTTCTTCTTCTCTGCTTGTTCGGCCTTTTCAGCTTCCACCTTATTCACAAATTGAAGAATTTCGTCGTTGCTCAATTCATATGTCTTTCCAGGCTCAAGAACAGTGATTTCAATGTTCTTTGCGCCCGATTGAACAACTTCTAGCAAACTCTTGACTGCAAGAAGAATCGTATCATCCTTTGTCATTTCCTCTTTGTGGTTCTTTTCCAAAAATTCAAGAACTGTTTTACTACTTCTTCCAATGGCACCTGCCTTCCATGCGGAATAGATACCAGAAGGCTCTGTCTGGTAAAGTCTTGGTACTGTATCATTCCCATCGAATCCAGCAATCAAAGTTGCAATACCGAAAGGTCTAACACCACCGGATTGAGTATATCTCTGTTGCAATTGAGCCACATGTCTTGTGAGGTATTCGATGGTGACAGGGTCTTCCAATGTCAATCTATGCGATTGTGCCTCGACTCTAGCATTGTCGACAAGGACTCTTGCATCAGCGTTCAGTCCAGCAAATGCCAAATACACATGAGAATCAATCTTGTTTATCTTACTCGGTGTGATACGAGGATCTTGCAGCTTTAGTGTACTACGTCTCTCACACGCAAGAACCACAACATCTTTACCCTTGACACCAACTGCGGACGTACCTCTCTTAACAGCTTCCAGGGCGTATTCAACCTCTTGATAAAACTTATGTTAGTAAATAGTAGGGAATAGTCTCTTTCATTGGGAACATACGGAAAACGTGTCCATCAGGACTGTGTGATTCAGTGTTAGTAAATCTCAAACCCAAGGTGGCGACAATTCAAGGGGACACATTCCTATGAATTGAGTTGTCAGATCGCCCAAAAGACACATACCTGAAAATAGACAGAGCACTATCGTAACCACTCATTGTACTGCTAGCTTGGTTGATTTAAAGAACCTTGCCTCTATGAATTGAAGAATTACTGGTAGTTGTTTCGTAAACAAAGATCTTGAGGATCGTTAAGAGTTGGAAAGTTTGGAACTTTACATCAAATTTTCGCGAACGCATTTTAACAAACCCCTTCAAGGCACTCTCTAGATGAAGCTGTAATTGAAAGGTGTCCCCCATAGATATGGCGAAAGAAGGTAAAAAACCACAGAAGCAGAAGAAACCATCTGTACCCAATAGAGATGGCTTTTCAAGAGCTTCTTTCCTGTATCAAGCGGCACACGTTACCAAGGACCCCGAAGTTTCACGAATGTACATTAGGCTAATGGATCTCGTCACGAAGAGAACTGTTCTTAAAGTAAGCCCTCATGTTAAAAGAAGCATTTGTAAGAGTTGTAATAGACTACAGCAACCTGGGAAAACTTCCATGATGACTTTAGAGGAGGAAGGTAAGAAATCAGAAACTCTACAAATCGAATGTGTTTGTGGAACTACGAAACGATTCCCCGTGGGCAAGAACAAGGACTATATACCCTTTGTCGACAGGAAAGGATAATATCATACATACTTCCTCATAACGACGTCGATGACCTTTCTTTTTTCAATTAGCGTATAATATGTACACGTATCGGTTGTGCTCTGTATGGTGATCATAACAACTTTGGCTTGCCATTGTTGTCGTTTCTTCTTGGACGATAAATCTATTCTCTATTAGTAACTTGTGAGCTCTTGAGTCACTTTATAAAGGACTTACATTTGCACCAAACCAGTTGTAGTGGAACCCAAGTTCATGTGCAATGATCTCGCCGAATCCCAGCATGAGACCGTTGATGAACGGTAGTATAAGGTTGATAGAAAGAGACGCCAGTATAGAACCGAACGTACGGCCCTGTGTATTAGACGTTAGTGCCCTGGATTCAACAGGTTCGCTTTGCTCAATCTCTCTGGAGATTATTTCTTCTACTTCATCCAATTCATCCTGTATTTGTACGATCTCACGGGCCAATTCATCCGCCACTTCTCTCGTAATCTCTTCAGCAATATCCTCAACAAATTGATCATAAGCAGCATCCTCCTGAATGATTTCTTCAATTACATCTTCAATTACATCTTGAATTGCCTCAGATTGTTCCTCGTCAACAGCTTCTTCTTCTTCTTCGATATTCTCAGGCTCTCTTTCGTTCTTTGATTCCTCGTATATGGCAGACATTTTCCTCTCTGGTGTACGATGTGCCACTTAAGCTAAGACAACGCACCTTTGTTGTTGTTGTTGTTGTTGTTGTTGTTGTTGTTGTTGTTGTTGTTGTAGCTGTGAATGGGGTTCAATTGTTGGAGAAGGGGGACATTTTTCACCACCCACCTCACCAGCTGAAAACACTCTCCTTATGTAATCTCCGCGTGTATTGGAGGGGCTGCTTTCGGTGACAGAGCGATCCACAAATTCACATCCTCCACCAACGTCCCACAACCACACGAATAAGAACAAAGGGCAAAACTCACGACAACGAGGTAGAGCCATGTCTTCTTTACACGTAGATACAGAGGATGAAGCTGATGTTGTTGGTAGAGCATTGATTGGAATTGTGGACATTGGTTCCAACGGAATCAGGTTCAGTATCTCGTCCAAGGCTCCCCACCACGCGAGAACTATGCCATGTGTTTTCAAAGATCGTGTGGGAATATCGTTATTCGATGCCCAGTATGCTGAGAACTCAAAGGATAAGCGTCCTATACCGACACAGGTCATCAACGAGGTTTGTGCAGCAATGAAAAGATTCAGATTAATCTGTGAAGATTTCGGTGTACAGGAGAGCGGTGTTAGAATCGTCGCCACGGAGGCAACAAGAGAAGCTGTGAACTCCCAGGAGTTTAGAGACGCTATATATGACACCACTGGGTGGGAAGTGGAACTCTTGAACAAAGAAGACGAGGGGAGAATAGGCTCATACGGTGTGGCTTCATCATTTGATACAATCTCGGGTTTGTTCATGGACCTAGGAGGAGGCTCAACACAAATTTCCTGGATACAATGTATCAATGGCGAAATCAAGATAAGCTCAAACCCAGTCTCCTTACCATATGGAGCTGCTGCTTTGACTAGAAGACTACAATTTGAAGACAAAAAGGACCTGTATTTTGAAATTCAAAACGCATACAGAGAGGCGTTTAAGAAGATTGATGTGCCACAACAACTGCTCGAAGAAGCTGAAAGAAATGGTGGATTCGAACTCTACTCATGTGGTGGTGGACTAAGAGGTCTCGGGTATGCCTTACTCTCTGATATCAAAGATTACCCAATCCCAACGATTATCAATGGATTCTCCTGTTCTTTCAACGATTTCATCAACGTTTCCAACTTCCTCTTTCTGAAAGACGGTCTACCCCAGAAGGACATCTTCAGGGTCAGTGACCGCAGAAGATCACAGCTTCCAGCTGTTGGACTTCTCGTTTCAGCGGCATGTGACTCTTTACCAAAGATTAAAACTGTTCATTTCTCTGAAGGTGGTGTTAGGGAAGGTGTTCTATATTCTATGTTACCACGTGAGATCAGAGCCCAGGATCCTTTGATCATTGCTTCAAGACCTTATGCCCCTCTGCTTGCAGATAAGTATCTGGAACTCTTGAGAACTGCACTTCCTGAGAAATATGTTCCAAGAGAAGTACGTGAAAGAATCGCACCAGCGCTATGTAACCTTGCGTTTGTCCATTGTTCTTATCCAAAGGAACTACAACCAACAGCTGCACTCCATGTTGCTACGACTGGTATCATTGCTGGATCACATGGATTATCACACAGAACAAGGGCACTTATCGGGATTGCCCTGTGCGATCGTTGGGGTGGTGATCTCCCGGATAGCGAGGAGAGACATAAAACTGCTCTCTGTGACTTGGTTAAACGTGATGGAAGCAGAGTTGAGATGGAACGTATCGTTTGGTGGACTAAATACTGTGGCACCTTGATGTATGTCATTTGCGGTGTTCACCCTGGGGGTAACATCAGAGATGGTGTATTCAACTTCAAGATCGTCAATGGTGATATGGAAGTTAAGAATGAGGATGATAAGCGCAAGTTCGACGTTATTGTCCAACTGTCAAATGATGATATCAAGACAAGTGCCTCTGTTCGAGGAAGAATTCTCACTCTACAAAAGAAGATTCGTAAATTATCAAGAGGCAGTTCTGAAAAGGTCAAGATAGGCGTGGAAGTTTATGACCATTGTTGAAATGGATGCTTATAACAATACCCAAGGGGGAGAGGGCCTTTTATTTCTTTTGTTGGCCTACCACTACACGTCTTAATAAATTTGTTTATCATCTACCATTCCAAATAGTATGTAATTCTTATTACTTTCATTAGTTCGTTAGCATTATATATTCTAAACTGCTTCTTCACTTTCTGATACCAACTGATAAGTTGTTCTTCAATCTCTTCTCTGTCAAAGCAGCGATAATTGCGGCACCAGCACCTGAACCATCCTCAGCAGGAACAATAATGATTGGGTAATCCTTTGGAGCAACCTTCCAGTCAAAAATATCTCTCAATCCCTCAGCAGCACGCTCCTTGAATCCCGGATACTTGTTGTAAACAGAACCATCAGCAGCACAGTGTGCGGTTTGATAGTTTCTCTTCTTGCAGATGGCAGCGATACCACAGACAGACAATCTTGCGGCTCTTGTACCGATCAACTCAGCCAGACGACGAATCAACTTACGTTCATCCAAGGTTGTTTCGATACCAGCATCCTTCTTGAACAGTTCGTCTATGTGCTCAAGTGACTCAGTGTTATCTTGTTCAGCGATCGCTGGAACAGATGTGTCAAAGACGAATGGAACTCTCAACTTGGAAACGTCTTGAGTCTTAAAGATGATCTTCTTGGTGTCGTAGATATCGAGCAAGATCAAACGAATCAACTCACCCAAGTAGTAACCAGCAATCATCTTCTCATAGGTTTGTTGACCTGGTCTTGGGGATTCTTCGTCGATTTGGATATCGTACTTTGTTCTTGGAAGAATCACGTGCTCGTTATCAAAGGCACCATATTCACAGTTAATTGCCATAACGCTGTCCTCTGTGACATCATCGGCATACAATCCCTCCAACTTGTCAACTGAATGAGCAGCCTCGTAATAAGCACCGTTACAACCAGTACCAAAGATCAATCCCATCTTTGTCTCTGGATCGGTGTAAGCAGAAGCCACCAAAGTACCAGTGGTGTCGTTGATCAAAGCGACAACCTCGATTGGAACATCATGTTTCTTCAACGCATCCTGCAACATTGGGACAACGTCCTGGCCCTCGACACCATCGATATCGTAACCCTTGGTCCATCTCTGCAAGATACCCTCGTTGATGGCACTCTGGGAAGCTGGGTAGGAGAAGGTGAAACCCAATGGCAAAGGCTTATCAACACCGTTTGGATAGTGTTCATTGACAAACTTCTTCAAACAGACCGCAATGAACTCCCATAACTCTTCCTTCTTTGCAGTTCTGATGTTGTCTGGTAGAGCGTACTTCACTTGGGAGGTCTCGAACTTGGAGTTACCAAGCAGATGAACAATGACAACTCTCAAGTTTGTTCCACCCAAGTCGATGGCCAAGTAGGCACCAGTCTCCT
>NW_017963666.1:99772-107851 GCF_001661405.1 Williopsis jadinii
TCTTGTTTGGACAAACAGAAGAAGCAAGAAAGACTTCACAAGAACGGGAATCTGGCCTGCCTTTTATGCAATTCTTAACGTGATGTCGCAACAACTCCGTCCGGCGGCGCGCGCGTTGGGGGTGAAAGTTTTGTGACGTTGTTTGATCTGTAAGTTTATACCACGCCACGCGCTACGCGCAGTGCATATGGGAGACTCGGTTTTTTGTGGACATCTCCAGTTTCCCTAAAATTCATCAGCCTCGACGGTCTGGAAGTTTAAAAGTGAAATCACAATAAGTGTTTGAGGTTGGTTTCTTTAGTCATCTCGGAGAAGATATGTGATTTGGTTAAAGAATTACTATCGAAGTCGGCGAGAGACCAGACTACTAATGGGCTAAAGTTGTTGTTCTTTGCCCAATCAGCAAAAGGGTTGTCTGTTTTAGTGGGGATTTTCAACATGAGGGGAGAAGTCCGCCATCCGAGGGGTCAGGGCGGTCTGAAAATAATCCATACCAACGCTGTGCATTATACAGTGGATTTTCTCCGACGTACGTCGACAACGAAACAGTTTCAAAGTTCAGAACGAGGAAACTGCAATGCACAGGAGAGTTTTAACCAATTATTAGAGCTAGGCTTTTGTTGCCCTACAGTTTGATCAGAGCTTGTTACAGGGAGGTTCATACGTTTCTTTCCGGTCAATACTCCTGATCCTTCGTTTTGAAAGATAAAGAACTTCGGTTGGTCCATAATTAAAAGGACTACAAGAAAGCTCTGTTAGAATCGTAACAACTCTGCAGGACTTCACCCAGATTTCTAGCAAATCGGAAGTCAAGATCGACTCCTCAGTTACACTGCTCGACATTGCTCACTGTGACGTACTTATATTTTGCCGCGAGCCTAAGTTAATGTACGATGATGCATGAAATGTTGTTTTTCTTCGCAAATTTTCCAATCGATAGCATGGTGCCGGAAAATTAACTTTGATTTATACGACATCTCAAGGTTGCAAGACTTGGGGGCCCCGGCCTGGGGCCCCAGAATCGGGGAAAGCGAGTTGAAACATCACAAGGTGGATCCTGCGTTCCAAGTTTGAACCCTTCGATTCGTTAGTCATGTGTATCTTCCTATCAGATAGTAATGTCCAGCTTCTTCATGTGTCTTCCAACAGTATATGTTACCTTCATTTGGCTTTGCACTTTCATAATGACTAAAAGACGTTGCTCTTTGTCGAGGAGTCCTCAGAGCTTTTCGGTCGGAAAATCACTATGCATTATTTTTTCCGGTAAAGCACCCCAAGAACCTAGAGACAAATGTCCAATTCAAAACACCCCCAATTTTCCGTACCCCCCGGTCTCCTGAATCGTGATGCATGAATATGATCAAAAGTGGCGTTAGGCCTTTTCATCATCATATTCATGCATTTCGCCCTTCGGGTATCGCGCCGTCAGTGCTACTTGTTTTGATTTAATCACACCAAGAAATCCTGATATAGGGGCCTGAGGACTACTGCACATGTTAACGGTGATCATCCCAGGTCTCTTCAATCTGGAGAAATCCAAAAGTGAAGTTTGACACCAGAAAGCTCTTTAGTCTGTACGTCCACAACGTTGAATCAAAAGAGTAGTTCTCTTTGAGTCCTAATCAGCCCCTTTGCTCAGTAGTTGTCTGATGTTCCGTAAAACCAGAAACTTGTGCATCGTATGTCTCATCGATTACACGATAGATCCTTCTAGTGTCGTATGGGACATATCTGCTGCAATTAAAACGGTTAATAGCTACAGACGCTTTGCTGGTTGCCCTCAAGATTTATTCCGAAGTCTTGACATCGTAAATCCATTCTCCTGTGTGTCTGATTTCGGAAAAATAGAAATATTCACATCGCTGATCAGATCATATTTGGGCCGATATGATAATTCTTCAGCGACCAAATTACCATGATCCGAGTTAGTGATTGTTCAGTAACTTTTTGATCATGCAGATCATCTAAATTGTTAATAACCTGAAAAGGGTTGGTGGCATCACACTTCTGTCTGTCATCGCAAATAATCACCACTACATTATCAACGGATTACCTGGTTATTTTTCGAAGTTACACTCAATACATTCATACTGAAAGGTATTGCATCTCTTTGGTGTCTGATTAGCTATAAGAAATCAAGGCTGCCAAAGTTGATCCTGGAAACCTTGGGCCAAGATTGCGCGCGACACCCTCGAAAATCTGGAAGAAGAAAAAAAATCACATCGGCACAAACTTCAACAGTGTGATCACTGACCACAGAAGTATAAAGACCATTCTTATTTCAATACAAAATGCCTGCCGCAAAAACTGCCTTTGAAAACCTTCATCGTCAATTGCTCATCAACACAAAAGCTGCGGCTAAGAAACAGAATGCGCAAGATCTTAAGAAACGCATTGCACTTTTGTCATACCAACGTATCAATGCCATAAAGGAAAGAGATGTTTCCAAGACCTCTGAATTGACTAAGAAATTGGAGGAGGTGAAGAAGCAAACGGAGGATCCCCAGGTGGAGGTTGATCCAAAGCTTTTAGAAGGTGTCAAGGCTGCTCAGCAATCTGGTCATAGTGTGGAGCACATTAACGACATTGCAAACTATCTAAGTTATCAGAGGACTTATAATGAGCTTATTGAAAGATATAACCCAGGGTTGAGTATGACACAAGAGGACAAAATAAGAAAAACCGCACACCGTGTTGGTTTTGAACTCCCAGATAAGGAGTAAGAATTATGATCTCTACATTCCGTAGATAATTCTCGTCCACTTTGCCGAAAAGGCAAGTATTGTATATTCGAAAATAGTTATAGTTAAAGTACATAGTTCACAATGTTAAATGAAGCCTGATTTGTTGACAAACTCGTCATTTGAGGTTCTTGTAACTTCTAACCACGTCTGTATAAATGCCTAGCCTGGTGTTATGTGGTGCTGGAGCTTAAAGATTCACTCGTTCACTGTTAGGCCCTCCTCTGAAGGCTTGTGTGAGAGTTGCTAGCATAATTACGATCTCGATAGAGAACCATGTTCCACGCTCGATACTTTGGCATTCATTCGCAATCACTCGCCTTCTCGTTCGCTGGATCAGTAAAGACAGCTGTATATTTAATTTCTACTGAACAAAGTAAAACATATATGCTGAAAATTCGAAAGTGGCTCGCGTGGCGTAATGGCAACGCGTCTGACTTCTAATCAGAAGATTCTGGGTTCGACCCCCAGCGTGAGTGCCATCTTCAATTTCTTTTTTTTTGCAAAAAGCGTGTTGCAAACTGATCTTCTTCTAAGACCCTCAGGGCCAGCTAGCTGTGTTACACTATGTTAAAGAACACTAATAGTCACCTACTACATATGTGATTCTTTCTTTAAAATAACGCACAGAATCACATCGCGTTTAATGGCTGTGTGTCTTTCAATACTGTGAACGCTATGTAACATCGTTTTCAGCTAAGGTAGATCAGTAATGCCCACCGTGGAATGTCACTGTACGGCATTCTCCAAAAATGTGATGGTAGAATCGCTATCAACAATGCAGCTACACGTCTTGAAAACAGAGTCTATGGAAATCCAAATGAACTCCAATTGCGGTATTATACCTGGGCTAAGTAAAAGAACAAACCATAAAAGAAAAACCTCTGTGTATATCCCGAGAAGAGTAGCTTTGTTTTTCCGGGGCAATTCCGATTCACATGTATGTGTCCCTACCAATATCTTCGTCTGACTAAAACACCCAAACACCTCAAAACCCGGACATCGTTTGGAGGAGGGGGTTTATACGCATCACCCATGAAGAGCCATAATGATCCCCATACGGTATTGAACAATAACGTTGAACAGGAGCCAAGAATGAGTATAGTGGATCAATTGAATGTCTCAGACTTTTCTCAGGTGGCTCAAGACGCTTCGATTTTGGCAGATCCAATATCGATAGCCACTATGGACGTAGAAGGAGACGAAGGATATACGTCTTCATCGGAATACGAATACGACACTGATGATTCCTTGGAACATGAATTGGCCTTGATCAATGCACAGCTACAATGGGAGGAATCTGTGTCACAGCTGAAGCTGCTGTTGAATATTGTAATACTACCTGTCATAGGGAAGGCTATAGGTAGAAAACTAGCTGGGTTCAGTGAGTCGTCCAATATTCATGATCTTTTGGGCTCTTGGTTTTACTAACAATCGAATACAGTATGGAGAAAGATGTGGGACCTGTTCTATTGAATAGAACAATATATTAAGACATTATTTTGCATCTATGTGTACATAGTTCACACCATCTAATACAACTTGGTCAAATGATACGACGCCCTTTTGAATAGTAGGTCGTGATATGGCTTTAGCATTCTATGTGAAAGATTTTGGACCAGTATGCTATCCAATAGTCTCAACTCCATATGTGAGAGATCCTTCGAACCTATCAGCTCCCTCAACTTCTTCAACTTCAGCAGTAGTACTTTTGATATCGACTTAACAACCAACGTCGAATCCACACCATATTGTACACCATCATGAAGGCCTTCAACATCGAAGCTCTTTTGTGATGTCTCGCTTACTGTACCCATCATGGTGGCACCGAGACCATCTCTATTGGTAAATAAACGTGCTAGAGTCTCGTTAAACCTGTAAAGTTCAACAGGTAATTCTTGACCATTGAAAGCAGATCCGATTTCTAGTCCCAGTTCGTAGAAATGATCATCAAGACTGATTGAAATTAGTACACGGGGTCTCTTATGCTGTTCATCGTAAAAGGACTTACTTCTGAACGAATTGCTCGTTAACGTGACCAGTATCCTCCGATGTTATCTTTATTGTCTCCAAGTACCAGAATTCCCTTTCTTGTCTTACTTGTTGGTTAGTTTCATCAGTCCAATTGTCGTATAACCTCAACACATCTTACATATCATAGATGAACTTGAGCTTGACCATTGTATCAGCTATTCTATCGTTGAGGGATGTCATTGTATTGTTGATCTCCCAGAGCTGCTACTCCACAACGTGCCGGTACTATATTCAGTCACCTCGATTTTTGATGTCTCGAATATAAATATGTAGTAGCACCATTATAACTGGAGATAATTTTTAGAGCTTGAATGAAGAACATCTAGAGCATTGTAAACTAATAAATATTGATTCTTTCACTATCACAGTAACAATAACTGAGTTCTACATAATGCTATAATAGTGATATAATACAGGTGATTGATTTGGTAGACATTAATAATATTTCCTAACTGACGTCATTAATTGAGTATTATACACAGTAATTATTATCATAGGGTATAAACAATTTATAAACTCAATAGTATTTATACGAATTTACAATTACAGTATCCATCTTCTGGACAGTGCTTCTAATTAATTGAGATAGAAGTTTATAGAGGTGTATTTCGAATCTCTTATACTGACTGATATAAGAAGAAAATGAAGAGTAAGCGTAATCACCGTGATGGACAGCATCTCGGCGGTGCTCAGATGTGATAGTATGACAGAACACTCAAAGAGACCGTATAATGTGCTTCACACAGCCCACAGAAGCTACGGCTCAATGGTTCCTTCAATTGACCTGGAATTCAAAGGGGAATAAGCTGGAGGAACTAGGGTACACCAGTGCATTATGGGCATCATTACCTCAGTCAGGGAAGAAGATCACCTATTCTATTCCAGCTAACCATCGCAACCATCCAGCGACATTTGCTCATTATAGACAATGCGAATTTGATTCAAGTCGATCCTTTCAGACAAATTGTAGGTGTTGTTTTTGAGATAATCTGATTGAGACATATTTGCCAATTCATGATGAGCAGTTTCAATAAGTACAGTCTGATCAGATCTCAAGTAGAAGGAAAACGAATCCAAGCCAAAGACAAGTCCTCTAAGTGCCTTTCCGGTACTTGTTTCATTACGTTGGACAGGATCCAACACCTTGGATTTGAAACCGATGGGTCTCCAGGTATTATCAATCTTGTGATGAAGAGAAGCAGCTATAGCATTTTCTGAGGCACTAACAACAATCTTTATAGGAGCAGTGATGTCAATACTTTCCAGTTCGGGTCCTTGTTTCACAAGATCGACGATGGAATGAAAAGCCCTCTGCTGTTCATGTTTCCAGATAAATTGCGCATCCCTTCTCAGTAATGAGGTCAAAGGATAAGCGATATTTGCATAACTATCCAAGAATACACTAATGTAGGCAACCGATCCAATAAACCTTTGAAGTTCCTTCTTGTCTGCTGGGACAACTGCATTCCTGATGTGATCAGTAGCTGAATCAGAGGGTGATATCTTCAACGGAAGATTTGCTCCTTGAGTATGAAGTTTATGATCCATCCATTTCACAGAAGACGAACAAAACTGGCACTTCTCCAAATTAATGTGGAGCTTGTACGATTTTAAAGTGGATAGAACTTTCCTGACATGGCTTCTATGTTCTTCAAAAGACTTTGAAAATATCAGGATATCTTTTAAGCACACACGAACGTACTCGCAATGAGGACCAAGGATGCTATTAATGAAAGTAGAGAAATGTTCAGAGTTGTTCTTCAGTCCATTAGGCAAAACGTTCCACTTGTAGAATCCGTCAGGTGTCCTGAACGTTGTGTATTCAGAAGACTTCTCAGAGAGACGTAAGTGTTGATAAACAGAAGACAAATCAAGAGTAGTGAGGTGTGTGCCTTGAAGGTTGACAGAAGCTTCTTTAAACGTCAAGATATCCGGACCAATAGTCTTTGTAATCGAGTTTAATTGATGGAAATTAACAAACATTTGTTTCTTTTTACCCTTTTGTATGAATGGAACAGAGTAGTTGGAAGTTCTTGGAACAGGAGTGATTAATCCATTGGCCAGCAGATGCTCAACTTCATTTCTCATCCATTCTTCTTCTCGTTGATTCATAGTTGGAAGAGGTTTACCCTTGATTGTGCAGATTGGCGCATTCAATTCAATATCGACATCGAATATCCCCCGATCTGGTAAGACAAACTCCTCGGTATAAAGGTTTGGTATCACATCTTGTTCAAAGAGCAGAGCTGTTTGACTAGATTCGTCCAGATCATCAGGTTCTTGGTTCAAAATGTGCAGAGGGAAATCACCACCAAGGGTAAAGATTCCATCCTCCTCAACCACGTCTATAGTGTATGGGAGAAGATTTGTTGGCTTGTTCAAAGGTGAAATGATATGCAATGTCGTCACGTTGTTCGGCTCAAAGTGAAGTTTGTTGTTGTTGTCAAAGGTAACGTTCTTCATTGACTTACGTAACACTCCTCCAGCAGAGCACACGAGCGAAGCACTGATGATCCCATGGTTAGAATCTCTATCAATGAAAGCAATCCTTTTGAACCCATTTTCAAAAGTGATACACACATTGTGCATAGCTTTTACAGTAGAACTGGTATAATCTTGATGACAAACAACATGCGATGAACCATTCCCCTGAGAAGGAATAACATCAGGCCTAGTTGTAGCAGTCCTCAGTGTAGAGATGGCTTCAGTGTGATGAGATGTCGATGAAGGCTGCGGAGTTGAAATGGATAGTTTTTGATCCTGTTTGTTGCCTGTGGACTCCTTCTTATCCTCTTTGGTCGTTGGTGTCGTTGTCATGGCCGTTGTCGTTGTCTTCAAAGATGTAGATGGAAATTGAGTGTTACAGACTTCATATTGGAAAGTATTTGCCGATGGAATTGGGAGTCTGGATTTTGTCTTCTCAACGGAGTATTCAGACCAGTCAATAGTGGCAGCTCCAACATCAGCCAGAAAGTTTGCCAGCTCTACAATATCGTGAGACTCAATGAGATCTGACACAGTTGCCCAAAGCTTTGATATGTTTCGTAGGGAACTTAAAGGACCATTGCTGAGAAGAGAACGGTAGAAAGTTTCAGTATCTCCAAAAGATAAGTAGGCCATGTCTGCAGTTTGTTTGAATAGATTGCGAATTGTTTTCACAGTAGTTGTATGAGGGAGCGACATTATGGTGTCAGTTGCAGTGAGACTCTCGAGATGAATCTCATCAGCAGAGAGTCCTACACTTAAGAATACTCTTTTCAAGTCTCTTAGTGTTGAGTGCAGAGTAATCTGTTGTTTAATAGAC
>NW_017963666.1:108471-146017 GCF_001661405.1 Williopsis jadinii
GAGAGACGAGAGCATCAGAACTTTCAGTGTAAAGCCTCTCTCTTGTTACTCTGGCAGAGACATCTCAACACCACACCGGTGCCGTTGGAACGTCATCGCATCGAGCGCCGGGGAAACCGCAACCACACACAGAATCAGGGGGGAGCGCTCGTCACCAGGGGGCCAGTTGCAAGCACGGGGTCTCTGCTCAGATTGTCCACCAATGGAGGCTACCAACGGAGTCACCCCTTTTACACAGTGATAAAAGCCATCATCGCTGTGGAAGAGTGCTCTTTCAATACTGGTGGCCCTAACAAAATAGTAAACATCCCAACACCACTCCCACCAGCTTTGCCGCCAACCACAAAGCCGAAACATCAACATCAACAACAATAACAACAACATCAACAACAATAACAACAACATCACCAGGGACAACCACAGCGGCAACCACAGCGGCAAGCACTAACAAGCGAAAGAAGGACGGAATGTCGGACTCAACGAGCTCAACAACACAGAGAATCCCTGACTTTGAATTGGCCGATGCGGCTTTCATCTTGACGAAACCGGAACTGTCAGAACGCCACCCACAAGCGAGGGAGTATTTGGTTGAACAGATCAAGAGCAAGAAGCTGGCTCCGTTCTACCAGTACCTCAGAGAAACGTGTGCAGGTGCATTGGAGTGGGATGAATCGCTGTACGCCGAGCTCTCCAAGGAGAACGAAGCTGAGATTTCCAAGTTGAAAGATGCCATCAAGGAAGTTGAAGAGAAGGATGAAGGTCAATTGGAAACTGCCGAGGGCTACAAGAAGTTGGGAGAGTACTATGCGACGATTGG
The DNA here is from genome assembly GCF_001661405.1 of Williopsis jadinii. Taxonomy (NCBI): domain Eukaryota; kingdom Fungi; phylum Ascomycota; class Saccharomycetes; order Phaffomycetales; family Wickerhamomycetaceae; genus Williopsis; species Williopsis jadinii. The sequence continues at coordinate 109,289 of NW_017963666.1, forward strand.
AGATAAGACCAATGCCCTGCTCACCTTGAGAAAGGCGTTCGAATTGACGCCATCTACCGGTGTGAAGATCGATATCTCATTGACAATAACAAGGGTTGGGTTCTTCTTCAACGATAAGCAGTTTGTTGCCAAACAATTGGACCAAACAAACTCTCTGATCGAAAAGGGTGGTGACTGGGAACGCCGTAATAGATACAAGCTGTACAAGGGACTGTACTCTTTGTCTATAAGGGACTTCGAAACCGCCTCAGCACTTCTTATCGATTCCCTAGCGACCTTCACCTCCACTGAAATCACCACATATGAACAGTTGGGACAATACGCAACAATTGCAGGCGTACTTATCCTTAACAGGGTTGACCTTAAAAGTAAGGTGATTGATTCGCCAGAGTTGTTATCTTTACTACCTGTTACGCCTTCTTTAGAGCCAATTACGTCGTTGACAATATCATTATACACTAGTGATTACTCGTCATATTTCCAATACCTGTTGCAGACAAATGACCAGATTCTTCTAACATCGAGATACTTGTCAGAGCATGCCAATTATTACATTAGAGAGATGAGAAGAAAGGCATATGCGCAACTGCTGGAGTCTTACAAGGCACTCTCTCTCAAATCCATGGCTGATGCATTTGGAGTCTCAGTGGAATTCCTCGACAACGACTTGTGTAAGTTCATCCCAAATAAGAAGTTGAACTGTGTCATTGATAGGGTCAATGGAATCATTGAAACCAACAGACCTGATAATAAGAATGCGCAATACCAATTGTTGATCAAGCAAGGTGACGCTCTGTTGACAAAGTTACAAAAATACGGTGCTGCAGTTAGATTGAGTGGTACATCTGAACGCGCAAATTAGTTGTTACGTATGAATATACAGCTTTGTCGTTCATGGCCTTTTCGTTATAAAATTATGTATAGACCCACCTCGTAGTTCAATTCAAACAAAACTCTTTTCACGACCGGCAAACAAGAACTGAACGACAGATGCCTGTGCAACGTTAACACCAACGGTCAACAAGATGATAATCATTGAAAGGTAGACGATACGAGATTGAGTGGATTCCACAGTGGACATGTTTCTCCATTCTCTAGCTCTTAGGTAGTTCATGATTCTTTCAATCTTGTTCAGGTTTCTGTCAATCTCTGATAAGGAGTGATCCGCAACGACATCCTCCTTAACACCTGTAGTGTTTTCACTCTCCTCACCATTTCCCAATTTCAATGTGAATTCAACCTTTTTAAGGTCCTTGTGAGGGTTGGAGAAGCAGAAGGAGTATTCACCCAACCCAAAAGTCTTGAGAACAAAGTCAGCGTACTTTTCATCCTTCTGGTTGATGATAGTATCACCTTTAGGAGAAATAATGCTGAAATCAAGTTCAAAATCACCGCCCCTAAGGACTTGATAGCTCACCAACAATGCATTGTTTTCTTCTGTGAGCTCGTGATAGATACACTCCTTAGCGAATGGAGGAATAGAGATCGAGATCTTTGAAGAGGCAGTAACACCAATTGCAAGTACCAAAAGATAAGCAAACCAAAACATGACTGGTAATTCCTTTCTTCTTTGAAAAGTGAGAATCGTTGCTTGCGTATTTGATTTGCTGTTAATCTGAAGTTTGCAGTTTGGACCTTTTTTTTTTGCTGACAGCGAACGCGTTTTTCGTGTTGACAAGAACACCTGGACACCTGGACACCTGAACACCCGGACACCCAAACATCTGGACATTCCAAAATCGGAATTTGATTCTTGCAAAATATCGGAATTCACTTCAAGCTAACCTTCTCTGTTTCTCTCATCTTCACCAACCACTCCATTCCATCCAGAGATGATGAAACAACACGAGGATGAGAACATAAGCAGGTACATCCAACACCTCGATGTTGGCAATGTGCTCACAGTTGACTTGAACTTGGATAATAATACCTACATAGACCCTTCGATAGAGGCATATAGAAGAGCCCTTGAACATCAAAAGGGTGTAACGAGACACGTGAAGACGGTGACGATTCCGAAGTCCTTCAACTCTGACTCTGTTAAATTTGACGTTGAAGGTGTACCACAGATACCGGAGGGCGTGGACCCGAGAAAGATATGCCCATTCTGTCAAAAGACCTTTTCCCATCCAGGTTCCATGGGGAGACATCTGGACTTGAAAAAAGGGTCGAAGGACCACCCTTCATCGGTAATCGAACAGATGAGATCCCAGGTGAAACGCCGTGGTGATGCTGAACTGATCAAGGAGAGAAGAAAACTGAGAGCGAGAAGGTACAATGCCAGGGATGACGTTAAGCAGCGAAAGAGGTTGAATAGAAAGAGCGTAGAGAGGGTTCAAAGGGCCAAGTACCGTGAAATACGCAAATTCTTTGATAGACTGGGTAAACCTCAACTGGAAGACAATCCAACCTTCCCAAGATTGGTGTTGTATTTCTTGAAGCCTAACCAATGGCCTAGTGAGCCTCCATCTCTAGAGACTTATAGACAGCTGTGTGGCTCTTTGAATGAGCAGTTCTTAGCAGACAAGGAGATGAACTTCTACAACGAAGTCATGGGGAAAGTGCAGAAGTCTTCAGAGATATGGCTTACCATGACAGATGAGGAAAAACTAGAGGTTTGGGCAAGAGAGCTGAGGAGCGTAGCACAACAGGCCCTGCAGGACATTTCACTGTTTGACTTGAAGAACAGGGACGTGTACGTTAGGAAAGAGGCAAAGAGACAAGTCTTTGAAGCTGACAATCAAGAGAATAATGATAATAATGATGATAGCAATGATGATAGCGACGATAATGATGCAAACAACAATGAAAGTGATGGCGAAGATGGTAAAGATAGCGACAAGGATTTTGATTATAACCACGAGGAGTTGGAAGCAGTTGCACAGGCAGTGGTCAATGACAATGAGAAGGATAATGTTGATCCACAGATAATGAACTAGGGCTAAACAAGCAAGTAAATATATGAACAAATTGTCTTTAAACCAAGTATACAAACAAAATAAAAGGGAAAAAGCAACATCAACTTTCATTATGGTAAAACTTCTTGAAGATAAAATCAATCAAACAATTGGTGTCAAATTTGGCCATTCCTCCGAATAATGAAATCTTGGATTTGTTTTCAAACTGATACTCTAAGAATTGATCAATAGTCAACGTTTCCAAATTACCATTGACTGCAATACTCGACGATTTACAAGAGATGTTGAACTCACCAGCACGATCACAACTAAACATGAAGTCGACTTTAGGGAAATTCATACTTCCAAAGAAAGAAGAGCCGGATGAATTCAAGTTTTGATCCAAACCACGAAGTTCGACCAATACACCCTTCTCATAGAGTCTCTTTGAAGAGTATTTGTACGCTCCAAATTTGGGTAGTTTCCCAGATTTCTTCAATTCACGTTCGTAAAAGAACTGTTTAGTGAAGGGCAAAATTCTTTTTGGTTTTGTTGGTTTCGATTGTAATTCCTCCATAGATTTATCAATGTGATGGTTGTACGCTTTCAATTGATCTTCTAAGAATTTGTTCTTCTCTCCCAAGCGTGAAAGCGTATTTTGCGCAATGCTCAACTGTTTCTTACGTGAAAGTCTTTGGTCATGCTTGGTTCTGATGTCGTGTGCGATCTCATTCAGCAAAAGCTGGAAGGAATCACGTCTAGTCACAATGGACATAGTCTCGAGCTCTAGAATTCTTTCAAGAGCAATTTCTTTCAGCTTGTGATACGAAATCTTAGTCAAATCTCCCAAGAAACCTTGACCATTGTTCGTGTAATCATTCACGCGGTTGTGCTCAATATCCTTGTTCTCAGCGTTGATGATTCTCTTGAACTTGATCTCATCAATAGGATCTATCTTTGACTTCAAAAGGTTGAACAAATCATTATACTCATCCTGAACCTGAACAAGGTACAATACACATCTTTTGGCTTGCATCAAAAGTGACTTGGTGATGTTATCATCGGGTGAAGCTCTATAACTTGATGGGTTCAAGTTCAAGGTATAATAACCATTTAATCTCGTAATATCACCAGTATTGCATGATCTCAACTCAATAAGAATCTCCCTCAAAGTGTCATCGGACAAAGGTGCAACAATATCAATATACTTATCGATCAACTGATTCATGGAGAGCATATCCGAAATTCTTAGTGTTAACTTAGGTCTTTTGTGAGCCGTCATATCGTCATACACAGTCATATTGTAAACCGTATCGATCTCACTGACATCGATGACACTTTTGATTAAGGAACGAATACCTTCAAGTGACGAGTTGATAAATTTGTTCAAGGGTTGCAAATATATATCACTCGAACCAAACGGTTTCATGACAAACATCTGTGTCAACAATTTGCAGATTCCATGCAAATTTTTATCAGCTCTGGTCGCCTTGTTGAGAGGTGAAACTCCAAATTTATCGTAGGACTCGAAAATTGTACGAATATATCCGTTGATAAGTACAAAGCCAGCATTTCCAAGATGATCCTGCTCTAATAGATGCGGGAATTTTTTAGCTGATGTAACATAAGCGCTTTTTGCCAAAAGTCTAACGTGAATGGGTATCAATTTCACATTATCACTGATAATACGGAAAATCTCAGATCCATACTCCCTTAACTGTTGTAAGTTGTATACAAATGCCTGTTTAGTGGATTCATCTTCAATAGCCTTATCAACAGGTAGAATCTTTGGAGTATTGTTAACTTTCTGGTAGATGATCAATGGATCACTCTCAAAGTCAAGATCCTCATCATTCAACACATTTTCAACCATGGTACCAAACAATGACCTTAGTGGTACTGTTTGAGTCTCATTAAATGTATGAAGTAGCCTCTGCCACCCTGTTGTGTTATGCTTCCAAAGATCATGTATAGATTGGGATTTTGAAATGAAGTCACTTAAAAGACTATCGACTAAGCGAATGAACAGATATTCTTCTCTGGTTGGAAGATCTTTGGATTGTAAGTCATGGAAGACCTTCAATGCTAAGTCAGTTCCACGATAATCACTGTGAATCAGTCTTGTAAGGTAAAGCGGTTGAGTTTGAAGCAGGTAGAAGAATTTCTCATACAACTCCATTCTATTCTTGGTCCTTCTATTCAAAGAGGTCACATCAATGGTAGATACTGATGCAGTAATTCTAACGTCCTTGTTCTTTTGAAGCAACAGCTCGTCCAAAGTAATCTTATTTTTCTGCAATAGGGCAATTTTCAAATCCAATTGACTGATATGCTTCTCAAGCAATTCATTAGAGCTTGTCTTTTCATTAATTGATTCCTTGAGTCTGGTAAGCTTCACTTCTTCTTCAAAATCAACATCATTATCATTCAAAAGATAGGCAAACTTTCTGATCACTGACAATGGTGGATTATGCATGGAGATCAGGGATTTGTAAGCATTACCCAAGTATTTACCTCTGATAACACTTTGAATCTTGATAATATCTTCTAGGTGTTGTTCATAATAAATCATATCTTCCTTCTTTGACTTTTGGTACAGATATCTCCTTATCAGAGACTGCAACTCCACAACTTCATCCAGATAGTAATCAACATCATCAAGAATCAGCTCCAAGCCATATCTGGATAAAACACCACGAACCTGACTCTGGGTCAAGATGACAGATTGGGAAGAAGCCTTTAAATCCCGTTTAATTCCTTTGATACGAGATCTGACAAGTTTCCCCTTAACAACAGAGCAAAACTTATTCAAAGCAGGCTCTTGAAGATCCAAATTATCTAGAATCACGTTTAGCTTCGATCTCACCAAACCAGCACGGGCGATAGACTGTAATTCCAATATTGGGATTGACTCAGTTAAGATCAATTTCTTTTTAATGTGTAACATAGATCTGACTGTTGATCCACGTATCTGTGATTGAATGATCGTAATTGCATCCTCAGCCGTATGTGCCTCCTTGACAGATCTATGCAGCTTCTTATACAGCAGATGACGACGGATATGAGCCTGGAAATTTGTGATAATCTCTTGTGATTTGATAGCTTTTTGGGATCTATCAAAGACGGCATTTGCTCTTATACAGCACTGGACTTGAATGATTTTCGGGAGATTGTAAGACAGTTGGTTTTTTATACGATTCACTTTAGACCTTGCCAAATAACCACGCGCGAAGCTTTGAAGTTCAACAGTTTTATCATTTGGCTGTTGTGATTGCACATCATTGATTTCAGATCTCTGTAATTTACCTCTAATTATGGATTGTAATTTTGTCACGTTAGCCTCCATACCACTAATATCCCTCGTATCCGTCTGATATTTCTTCAGTGATAGATGTCTTCTCACCAAGGATTGCAATTGGACAACGTTCTCAGCGACTGATTTTAACATGATTTTATCGATAAACATATTATAGCGGAAGATCGAACCTCTTGAAATAGATTGAAAACGAATGATATTGTTCAGAAGCTCACGGTCAGATAACTTTTTCTGTTTCCTTGGAGAAGCATCGTAACTTGACACAAGGCTATCAGCAAATGAAGAAGAATATTCAGGTACCAGTTGGGTCTGTACTGTTTCTTCTATCATCTTTGGTTCCAGGATTGTTTGTCGTGGCTCCCAGGCAGATTTCAATTTTCCAGTTGTGACCGGGAATGGAGGTGGTGAGCTAGTATCTTCAAATTCCAAGAATGGACTTTGCAAAGTACTCTTTCTGGAAGAAGAAGAAGAAGAAGTCGTTGGCACTTCAGGAGTCAATTTTTCCTTCAATGGCGGTATAGAAGAGGACTTTCGTGGGCTTTGTGGGATTTCCCTTCCGAATTGTTTAACCATTGAGTCAAAGTTTGGCAATTTGGCACCTCTCAAGCTTGTTTCTGATTTTTTTATATCCTCATGAGAGAAGTTTAACTTATCATTGAGCTTTTCAATTCCCGGGGTGTTTGCATCTTGTGACATCATGAAAGTCAACGCATGTAGACAAAAGATAACCTTTGGAATATCTTTTTTGTCATAAAGGTCAGTAAGTTCAAACCTGAACAAGTCAGGCATTTGAATCGAGTCCAAGAATTGGAAGAACACGTTGATGTTCTCAGTGTGCTTGAACTGCAACTTCCCTGCAGGAACAATCTTCTTGACAAGGTCAGGTCTAAAGTGTCTAGTCAACTTTGCCAACACGACACCGTCTCTCAACCCGTCTGTCGCAAGTTCAGCTTCTGATGGAATATCTTCACCAATAACACCCTCCATCCACTTCTTAGCCTCGGAAATTCTGCATAGATATTCATAGCCTTTCTGGCTAGATCTATTGGATAACGTCCACTGTGGAGCAGGCTGGGCCTTTGAGCTCAACTCGTTGCCTGTGCCTCTCTTCAGCGGAGAAGGACTGTCCAGTTTCAGACCGGCAATGGATTCCTCAAGCCTAGACACATTTGCAGTTTGTAATTTTGCAGGGGAGCTCCTCTCAACAAAGACGTTGGAAGTCTTTAACCTCGTCGGTGACGACGGCGGAGTGTTCACCTTAGCGGATGGCTGTAGCGGTACTGACTGTTGAGGAAGATTATCAAGGTATCTAGATGCAATGCTCTTCCTTGGGCTCGCCATGGTGACCTGATGTGCTCTTCTTCCTTCACCTTCGTTGTAGTTTTTGACTTGTTTATAAAGAGAAGAAAGCAAAACAATGTGAAACAACCACAAAAGCAAAATAAACAACGGCCGCGCGCCTAATTAAAATTCGGAAAAGGTAAACAAACGGGGCTTCATAACCATTTGTTTACTTTTTTTTTGCCTTCCCGCGAGCTCGTTTTGTTTACTTTTCTGTTTTGTTTACTTTTTTGTTTGGCTTACTTGTTCAGTGTGTTTCAAAGCACAACGCTGAAATACAAAGGCCTTTGTGGTGCTTAGCGTTGATTATATAATGCCTATACACCCATTTGTAGTATTTCTTCTCTTCTTTTCAGTACGGAGTGGTCGAACTGAACGAGAGTGAAGTTTGGGCTTTTCCCGTTCGGATAGTCAAAATCGTCGATTTCGACTCCATGAACTTGTAGCCCATGGCAGTTTTCGATAACGGCTCGTCCAGATGGGATCGTAGCGTCTATTTGACAGTTAGACAGACCGTGCAGTCTTAGCTGATGACAGCCGATGAAGAATAGACAAGATGAAGCGGTTTGGATGAAAACAGGGCCTGAGCACTCGACCACGAACGTGCAATTGTTGACACTCTTGAGTGTCACTGTGGAGGCGTTCTTGATTCTAACAGTACAACTATCCAGCTCTGTGAGAAGGACGTTAGACTGTCCAAGCGTTAGATGTGTCCCCTTGACGCCGGTGACAGTGGGCGTCACTGCGCTGTCTTCGAACTTCTTCAGCTCCTTTCTGCTGGGATCCGGTTGACGACTACGCTGTGTGAACCTGAACCTCGTCTTGGGCTTATCCAGAGAGTCCAATTCACGCTTGATCGCCTCACTGTACGACAACTGTTGATAACTCGGCAGAAGGTGTGCAACCGCTTCCACTTCTTTCTTGAGCTGTGCTATCGCATTCCTCTTGTCATCCTGCGAACGAATCGCTTCGATACTCTTTATGCATGAATTGAAATGTGTATGGAACTCGCCAATATCAACCTTTCCAGCCATGATGGAGATGGGAATTCCTTCCATCATTGGCATCAATGACTGGCATAAAAGTCCAAAAGTGGAAATACTTCCGGACATCGCCAAGGGTAACAGCAATATCCGATAGAAACACGCTAATGCCGCGTATCACCGAAAAAGCCATAGCAGATCCGACAAAATTCCTTTAAAGGGCAAGCAGTGGGAAAAAGAAGAACTGGAAAGAAAAGTTTTCCCACTCTTGTCTGCTCTCTATCTTCATCTAGACAGTGGGATAGTTGAAGTGTGGTAGAAAGACCCGTCCGTATATCCTTTGTGCGGTTGGCTGTGTGTTTCATTTTGACCATAGGACAGACTACTATTACAAACACACAGCGTGCGATTGGTTACACTTCACCACAAGATGAACTTCTTACAAAGCATATTCAAGAAAGATCACTCAGCGGAGAGAGACCAGGAGATTAGTCAGGTTGTGCCGATCAGTGAATGCTCTCATGAGTGTGAATCGTGCACCACGAAGTACCCATCCTCCGTCAAGATTGACACTTCTGAGGACATCTACAACAGTGCTAAGCAAACAGCTTGCCATTTTATCGTCCCTACAGGCCAAAGCGACTGGCAACATGACGCTACAAGCACACCGCACTCCATTGAAAACAACATTGTTCAATGGATTGAAAAGGAATCATCAGGGTTGTTTGACCATGGAAGCGTTAAATGCTCGACGTCTTCTCTTCCTATTGACTTTATGGATCCCAAAGCCATGGAGCGTCAGCGTGGTGATGTCCTGATCATGCCTTTCTTTGTATGGGTTCGTCGTGTTGATGCTGAGAACGTTGGCGCGGTGCTCTCAGAGCTGATTCCACAGCTCATCAAAGCCCGCAATGAACAAGCGCAACCACCAGCTGAGATTCAGGGCTACGCTGTGGATAAGACTGAGGCCCGTGCATACATCTTTCTGTGCTCACACAAGACCAGAGATAAACGCTGTGCGATTACTGCACCGTTGATGAAGAAAGAGATGGATGCCAGACTAAGAGAAACCGGCAATTACAGAGACATTGGCGACGATAGCGAGGATGGTGTACACGTATCCTTCATCAACCACGTTGGTGGTCACAAGTATGCAGCTAATGTGATAATCTACCTTAGAACAGGTGAGATCTTGTGGCTAGCGAGATGTACACCAGCAACTGCCAAACCCATCATCGATGAAACAGTACTAGGAGGTGGTAAAGTCTGGGGTGATCTTGTCAGAGTTGTTCAGAAGGAGAAGGCTATAGAATGGTGACCAATATAGAACTAATATACCCAACTTATTTGCTATGTAATGAATTTATCATTCTAATACGAATATAATAGCTTAGACATAGAGTACAAAACACGCCTTAAATTTCCGATTTCCAGAACATTCCGAAAACCAACAAAAAAAACAAAATCGCGGCGCGTACGCGCCTGCTCGCTAAGCAAAAAAAAGACAGACACAAAAATGATAAAATGGACAGATGGTCTCCCACCAAAAGTAAACAATCGAATAACAACAAAGCTGAGTTTTCAGTTATCAAAACCGGCAGAGGATTGAACCAGCGGGTCTGTTACAGCTGAGCTTACTTACAAGATGGAGGTACCGCCGAGAAAGAAGGTCAAGCCCTTTTCTGTGGTGGATTTGACGAGGAGCAGCGGGTCAGAATCTGATGACGATGATATCATCATCACGGGCATACACCACGTCACAGCGCTGGCTGGGCAGAGTGAAACAGCCCACCAGGTTCCTCTGAAGAGACTTCACGGTGGGGATGCCGTTATTGTTACGGGCTCAAATGGGAGGCCAGAGGGACGCGCTCATGCTGACGGCGGAAGACAACAGACACCGGTAGCTCCAGTAGCAACGCCGCTAAATCGTGTTATAGCGGGGCCAGTCACTGAACAAGGAAGCTCGTCCAAAGATCTTGAGAGCGGTTCAAGGGCTGTGGCTATGACTGCCCGTCAGGGACTCGATAGAATGACAACAAGTGCTGCAGTTCAAGGCCCAGTGGCTAACAACACCATCCACAACAACCCACGGGCCTATGGACAGCAACCCGTGTTATCTGCTGCTCATAGACCTGGATGGATTAATCCACAGCTTAACAGGGACGGTGGGCTCTCTGAAGGAGCCACATTCAAGTTTGTGCCGAAAAACAAACAAACTTATGGTCAAGTCACTGTTAAAGCAGATCCAGCCATATCCGTGAACCCTACAGACAATTATATGGGGATTCAAGGCTTGAAGATTCTTGACTCTGGGGCGATACAGTACCAGAACACTGTTTTCCACAGTATGCAAGATGTGAAGGCACGACAAGCTGAGCTTGAGCAAAGAATCTCTAAGTACAAGATTGGTCTCGAGGCTTTGGCCTTAAGAGAAAAGCACAGACCTGGGAGACTTGTTGAGCTCAAGCGTAATAGAGACCAACTGCTTAGATTGGGCTTGGATGAGTCTAACGAAAAGGTTGCGTCTTTGCAGAAGGAAATGCAACGTCTTTCATCACAAGCGAAGGAAAACTTCAAGAAGAAAGCTGAGGTTGAACATGGGATGAAACGGACTAAAAAGAAACTGCAACTGTTTGTCAACACTGCTAAGCCGAAGATCTGTGCGCTTCTTGATGAAAAGATGAAGAAAGAGAAAGCTGAGCGTCTCGAAAAGCTCGAAAGAAGTAGAAAACATGCTGAGGAGATGAGATTACAGAAGGAGAGAAGTTTAGCTGAGGCTGTAGCCAATGGTAGTCAGAATGGAGGTGCTTCAAGCTCCGACCAGCTTCAACAATTACGACAGGTGCTTCAGAATGGTCGATATCAACAGATGATGGAAGAGGTTCGTGCCAGGGAAGAAAGAAATAAGGCAGAGCTGGAACGCAGAAGGAAGGAGGAAGAGAGGAACGCTATGCTACGACGTAACCCACTAGGTCTCAATGTTTACAACACAGATGACTTGCTCAGCCTTCTAACGTCGGTGAAGAAGCAAGAGGAACAGGAAGTTGAAGGGGAGTCAAACACTCCCAACGATCTCTCCGTCAATCTGTTACCTCACCAGAAACGTGGTTTGAAATGGCTTGAAGATACTGAGGACGATCATAAGAAATGCGGTGGTATCCTTGCAGACGCTATGGGTTTAGGTAAAACTGTGCAAATGATCGCTCTCATGCTTTCACGTCGGGCGAAAGAGGATGACGAGGAAGCAGAGCTGGATCCTCAATCTCCAAAGGCAAATATTGCTTCATATGGCTGTACAAATTTAATAGTTGCACCTGTGTCGTTGATGAACCAATGGAAGGGGGAGATGGAGACGAAAGTGAAAGCTTCTGCCAATTTGACTGTCTTCATGTATCATTCTATGGCTGGCCGTAGAGTTACCTTTGATCAGTTGAAGAAATACGACGTTGTTCTTGTGTCGTATGGTACCTTATCATCCGAGTTCAAGAAGCATTGCAACATTCCGGGATTCGAAAAGTCTTTTGATATGAAAACACCACCGAATATGAGAATGGTGAATGATTTGAAGAAAGACGGGGACTATATATCACCGTTCTTCTCAAAGGACTCAAAGTTCTACAGAATCGTACTAGATGAATCCCAGCAGATCAAAAACAAGCTTACCAAGGCTTCCATCTCAACAGCTTGTTTGGACGGTTATTACAGATGGTGTCTCTCCGGTACACCAATGCAAAATAATGTTGGTGAATTGTTTCCATTGTTGAGATTCTTACGTATTAAACCATATAATGTCGAGTCCAATTTCAAAAAGGATATTCTACATTTCTTGGAAAAGAAACGTGAACCGCACGAATATGGGTTTGATACCGAAGATGGGTATTATACTGAAGCTGCGATGAACAAATTGCGTATTCTTCTGAGAAGTGTGATGCTCAGGCGTGAGAAGACCTCGCTGATTGATGGTAAGCCTATTCTGGACCTCCCCGAGAAGACTGTTACCAAGGAGTATGTCAGCATTCAAACAAATGAAGCAGAGGCCACTTTCTACAGCAGCATTGAAGGTAAAGCACAGGAGCAGGTGGCGAGGATCCTTAATAGTCGTAACGTTGCCAAAGGTGACTATTCGTACATTTTTGTTCAATTGCTTCGTTTGAGACAAGCCTGTCTACACTCTGAGCTGGTTCGTATTGGTGATCGTAAGAAAGGTGTTCGCTACGACGCCGATGGTAATGTTGTTTCCACCGCAAATGTGGATTCTATGGTGAAGAACTCGGAGAGGTTCCAACCAGAAACCGTCAGACGTATCAACGAAGAAATGGAGGAAGGCATTACATGTCCAATCTGCTATGAAGAACCAGAACCAGAGGCGTACACTTTATTCTTTCCATGTGGACATGCCATCTGCAAGGAGTGCGTTGAATCCTACTTTGAACAGTTCCAAGAAGGCATGAACAATGATAACGTTCGCTTTGCCAAATGTATGAGCTGTCGGATCCTAGTGAACGAGAATGCTATCGTTGATTGTGAGGTTTTTGATAAGCATGTGAACCACAATCAAAGTGTTGAGATGATTCGCATCGTCATGGAGGAGAGGAACAAAGCAGCTAGGAAGGAAGCAGAGAAAATCAAGAATGGTGGACTGGAGTATTCGCCAAAGGTGAAGGGGTGTATTGAACTATTAGAGAAGATTTGGTCAGAAAATCCTGATGATAAAGTCATCATCTTTTCAAATTTCACCTCTTTCTTTGTGATTTTAAGAAAATTCATCAACGACAAGCTTCAAGTTGAACCATTGCAATACCTCGGCTCTATGAATGTCGATGAGAGGAACCAATGTGTTAAGGAGTTTTATCGTAACGCAGAGAGTAAACTGATGTTGATCTCTCTAAAAGCTGGCAATGCCGGTTTAACGCTAACATGTGCCAACCACGTTATCATCATGGACCCATTTTGGAACCCATACGTTGAATTACAAGCGCAGGATCGTTGCCATAGAATTGGTCAGGTAAAGCCTGTGACTGTTCATCGCTTGTTGATGCAGGACACCGTCGAGGATCGTATCATGAAGCTGCAGCTCATGAAGGAGACGTTGATTGAAGGTGCCATAGATCCACAGGGCATGAGAAACGTTTCCAGGCTCTCCAGGGAGGACATTGCAGGGTTGTTCAACATCAGACCGTCACGTACGTAGAGCTTTGACGCTCATCATATCCTTTTCCTCTTTCAATTATAATACTTATATATACTTATTTTTGTTTCGCAGCCTGTACAAAACGTCTAATCTTTTCATGGTCCTTCACACCATCTGTCTCGACACCACTACTCACGTCAACACCAATGACTCCCTTGATGTTGACAGCATCACCAACGTTCAGAGGTGTCAATCCACCTGCCAACACATAAGTGGACCCTGATTCCTCGCCCCACTGATTCAACTCAGTCCAATTCAATGTTGTGCCTTCACCACCGGCTTCTGAGTCAAATAGCGTCAGAATCTGACTGGCAAGGTTTACATTGGCAATCTCCTTATCATTTGGAACGAATCTGGTGATCACAGGCACTTTGATCTTTGCTATGTACTCACTTCTCGGCTCAGAGCCGTGGAGTTGGACAAAGTCAAGTCCCAGTGACTCAACAGCGTTGTTGATATCTTCCACCGATTGATTACGAAACACTCCAACGGCGTATGGACCATTCTCAGCTATCAACTTGTAAGCAGACTCGGTCCAATGGGCCTTATCGAGGTTGCTGAGGAGGTCTATGCTGGACATAGATTGTCTCTCCTTACACAGCTGAGCTATTGAAGAGGCAACCTCAGGATCCACAGTACGGTCTCTGTTGGGCACCATGATAAACCCGACGAGGTCAGCACCGGAGTCCAGGGCCACAAGAGCACTCTCAACGTCTTTCAGCCCACAAATCTTCACCAAAGTCATTGGCTTTCCGTCCCTTTGTTGATGTTGATGTTGATGTTGATGGCTCCGAGATGAAGTGAAAAAGAGCGGAGTGAAAAACTTTCTCGAGAGCCTCAACCCATAATTCAGCACCAGGGGCGTAAACTAAAGGGAAGATGGAATCGCACAGAAGCGCACTTGAAGAGTTAGAGACCATTGAGTATGAGATAACACAACGAATCAGGCGTAATCCCGAGCTGGTGAAGCTTTCAAGCGAGGTGCTGAAGAACAAGAAGAAGAGACCCTACAAAGAGATGCTACTACAGCAACATGAGATCAAGAGATTCACCGAGAATTACAAGAAAAGGTGTAAATTGGACGAGGACTCGACGTTTCCGCTGATGTCGCTGGATGAGTTCGATGCTCTGTTACAGGTGATTAAGGAGGAAAGCGCAAATTCCATAGTGAAGCCGCTGTCTACGTCATACAGTATGGGCAGCTCCAAGGTTACAATTTTGAGTGAGATTGGCGGTGATTTGACCCTCAGAGGGATGTTCAGCGGAGAGGAGTTCCAAGGTAAGTGCCTTGACCTGGTCCAGTTCCATGAACAGTGGTTACAACTGTCTACTGACAAGGTTGGGTACGTCCAGTATCTCCAAATCTTTGATAAGTTTGGGATAACTGACGACTCCGTGACCAAGAACTCAGAGTACTTGAAGTACCTCATTTCCATGTTTGACTATATGAAAGGGTTCTTGCAGAGATCCCTGCCATTGTTTGAGCTGGAGTCATTCATCACAGAGGCCACTGAACGCTTCACCACTGATAACTTATACTGTGAACCGTGCGGACGAACGTTCACCAAGAAAACAGTGTTCGACTCTCATCTAACCGGCAAGAAACATCTCAAGAATGCTCAGACGAAGAAGCAGTCGAGAGACTTCAAGATGTACGAGTTTCTCATTGCATCCTTAACGACAGGAGTGCTTGCTGAGACTCGTAAGAACACCATCGACAACACCATCAGAAGAATGGCCCTCAGTGAAAGGGAACGGCTCATTGAAATCGACCAGCTGGCACAAGAGGAGGAGCTTTCTAGTGGCAACGATGACGATGACGATGACCAAGGAGAGCAAGAGGAACACGGGGATGGACAGGCACTATCATTCAACCCACACAACCTCCCACTGGGATCAGATGGCCATCCCATCCCATTCTGGCTCTACAAGCTCTACGGCTTGAAGATCGAATACCCATGCGAAATATGTGCCTTCAAGTACAGAGGACGGAAGGCATTCAACAAGCACTTCACCGAGATTCGTCATGCCCAGGGCCTCAAGGCCCATGGCATTGAGCCCAATGAGATGCTCAAGGGTATAACCTCCATCAACGAAGCAGTGACGCTGTGGAACAGCATAAAGAAACAGCAGAGAGATGAAGTTGGGCTCAAGGAGAATGCTATTGAGGTCGAAGACGAAGAAGGCAACGTCATGAGTGAAAAGGTCTATAATGATTTGAAGAGACAGGGCCTTGTATAGTTGGTAATTTTGGCGCAATAGAGATTTCCTAATTCGTAAGAGTTTTCGCAAATCAGCGCAGATCTGAAAATTTCACATTTCGCGAAAAAAAATTCGTAATTTCTCGCAAAAAATTTTTCAGGGATTTTTCCGTTTCGCTTTTAGCAAAAAAGGAAAAAAATCATCAAAGCTGGACAGCTTTTTAGATAAACAAACCCAGTCAGATTCGACCAAAAGCGAGCGGAAAAAGCCATCAGAAACAAAGAAAGAGATGTCCGGTACTTTCCTCTTTATCTCTGCTGTTGTCATCAACGCAGTGAATCTTTTCCTTCAGGTGTTCTTCACCATTATGTACGGAGATTTGGAGTGTGATTACATCAACCCGATTGAGCTGTGTAACAAGTTGAACAAGTACATCGTTCCAGAGGCAGCAGTACACGCCTTCTTAACGTTCCTGTTCTTGATCACAGGACACTGGTTCACGTTCTTGCTGAACTTGCCATTGGTTGTCTTCAACGCGATGAAGATCACCAAGAACAACCACTTGTTGGATGCCACTGAAATCTTCAGAACTTTGAACAAGCAAAAGAAGGAGTCCTTCATCAAATTGGGATTCCATCTGTTCCTATTCTTCTACTACCTATACAGAATGATCCTTGCACTCATTGAAGATGATTGAGGGAAATTAGTACATACAACACAGATTCAATGTATCATTCACTCACATCATTTTATACACACAACACACTTACTATTGTGATTGTTGGTCCAGTTCTTGTAACTTTTCGTTGAGTAGACTTAGCCTTGTCACTAGATTCCAATGTGGGTCGTATACGTTGTTCAGCCTGTTGAGTCTTTCCAGTATCTGGGGTCTCACCTGCGTTTTCGTCGTCTCCAGCTTCCCGTTAAACCTCCATTTGGCACACAGTAACTTTCTTAGACGTGAGTACCTCAACCTCTGCTGCTCCAATTGAGAGCTCTTCCTGGACACCTCCTCTCTTACTCTGAGTATTTCTCTTCTCAACGACTTCTTCTCGTTCTGTAAGTCCTGAATCTTGTAACTATAATGGTTGTTAACCATGTTCAAATCTAATATGTCCAATAGGTGTTCAACTGTGGCTCCAACTAGAGCTTTACACCTAAAAGCACTACTTGACTGTAAAAGATGGATAACAAGATCAACACTGGTGAGTCTTGCACTTGAAGTTGGAAGTCTCGAGATCCTAACCTTCCCCTCGTCTCCGCTGCCATAATCATCGTCATCATCGTCGTCACCGTCACCGTCACCGTCATTTTCGTCATCTTCGTCATAGTCATCACCATACACATCAGAATCGTCGCCGTCATACTTGGCGAGCCTTATCCTCTTCCTCTTCTTATTAGGAGACGCCTTCGCTGAAACGATGGACCTATTACCGCTATTCAGGACGGGCTCAAACGTCGTCCTCGGTGTTCTCGGGTGCTCAACATTGACGTCCATGTCATCACCGTAATTGTTAAAATACGGGTCATCCATGTCCACACCAAACCTCCTATACATCAAGGGGCTATTCATTTGACTCCGCTCCTCAGTAATCAGCGCTCCAGGGTCTTGCGACACTGGTAGCCACTGCTTGGGAGTCTTTATAACAACATCATCGGTCTGCAATCGACGTGATCTTTAAAGCAAGCACACACACCGGCTGTTAGTATTCAATCATCACGAACAACGCGTTTACACGAGATCCCCATACCCAGCACCACGAGTCCTCTGCTCTTTCCTCTGCTCTCTGTCCATGCTGAAGCAGTTCAACCGGACAAATCAGATCAAAACAAATCAAAACATTCAACGTTATGCCCTCCATCGCTTTGTTTACGTTTTCAGGCGGTTTGTGGCCTTGTGATTTTAACCCGTTGCGGCGGTAACATGGGTAACTGCAGTAACCACAGGTGGCCTCAGACCATCGGATGTTCTTTCCCGATCAGGAAACTTATAGCGGAAAATCAAATCCAAATACCGATGAGGATATCAGTGCTGGATGATGGTGTATATATATCAATGACCAATTCCTTATCTCTTTCCCCGTTTTCCTCCTCAATGGCAACGAGCCAGGGCGAAATCTCCCAGAAATCACACACCATCCACGCACACACGGATTAAAGTACTCGAAATGAGCTTGAAGGTTAACAGAAAGCAGTCCCTCGTGGTTATTGGTGCTTCAGTTGTTGTTGCGATTGCAGGTTTCCTGGTGTACAAGACATTCCCTCATCTTGGTAGCAAACAGGAGGATGGACAGGCAGAGGAGAAGGCGGAGCAGGCGGAGCAGGCGGAGCAGGCGGAGGAAGAACAGCCTCCACAGTGATGAACGGGACGAAAAAGGCGTGTGAGCTACATCTCGCTTGCCCAGGGCAGACTATTATGTATTTAGGAAACACTAATTTTAAGCGGATGCACCAGAGATGAAGAACCACTTGTCGATGGACTTGTCAATTGGAGCATCCTTCAAATCCTCACCAGCTGGAACTGCAACAGAAGTAGAGAATGAATCAGTGCCGTCCAAAGTGGTGTTTGTCAATGCAATACCATCTGGGGAGGTTTGACCCTTGATCAACTTCTCCCAGGCCTCAGAACACTCACGGATGACTTCCTCAGCGTACTTCTTGTTCTTGGCCTCACCGGAGAATGCAAATTGGTTCTCTGGCTTTCCATCTGGGATCTTGTAGATTCTGAACCATTCGTTGGTGGCTCTCAACAAACCTGGCAAGTGACGTTCAACGTCCTCAATGTCGTTCAACTTTGGAGCCAATGGGTCGTTGACGTCAATGACAATCACCTTCCAGTCGGTCTCACCTTCGTCCAACAACGCCATGACACCAAGAACCTTCACTTGCTTGACCTGGCCGGTGTAACCAACAGCCTCACCAATCTCACAGACGTCCAATGGATCGTTATCACCCTTGGCCTTGGTCTCTGGGTGGGTCTGGTTTGGGTCCTCCCAGGTCTGTGGGAACGCACCATAGTTGTGGATGTAACCGTGGTGAGGGAACACGTTTCTGACAAATCTCAACTTACCCTTCTTGGTGTCCTGGATAATTGGGTTCAACTCTTGTTCCTTGGAGATCTCCAACTTGGCATTGGACCATCTTGGAATCTCAACAATCATGTTAAGGATCTGCTTGGATTCATCAGCGTAGAGCGGAATGTCGTGGAAAGCAGAGACTGGTTGACCATCCTTCTCAATGTACACCTTGTAGTCCAAGGTGTTCTTTGCACCGATTTGGCGAGTAGTGTAAGCCATCTGTGTAATCAATTGGTGTAGGGGAACAAGAAGAGGAAGAAGAAGGGAGGAAGGGGGAAGTTTTGTTGGGAAAAAGGTCATTTCGAAGGAGTGGAAAAAAGTGGTGGATGCTTCGATGGCGGACATCGTGGAGGAGACACCCGGACACCACGCTTGAGATCACGTGACACCCGAGTGATATCACGTGCGATGAGCTAATGGGCACGTGCACAGTCACGTGGCACTACAAAGTGGTGATGGTAAGCTGTAATTATAGAGCCAGTTATAGAACCATATAGCACAATCCAAGCACCAAAGTACACAGTAGCACCCGTCCCAGTGTGGTCCGAGTCAACCAGAGCGATTTCCAAACGACAAAATCGCCAACCAGCCTGAGAATGGCATCGAGTTGAACTGTTGTGCTTAACGACATATCAACGACTTCACCAGCTTGTGATGTTATTTGACCTCTTGTAGAGACAGCCTCGGCTGGTAGTTGATCGACTGTTAGATCCAAATACACTGCGTGGTGGTCAGATGTCAGCACAGGAGCAGATTGGTACTCAGATTTAACAATCCGTGGGTATTTCAAGAAGAGGATACGATCACACCATGATGGGATTCTCTTCTTGTTGTAGGTGTCTGTTCCGATGTTGAACTTATAAGTAGGTTTGAAAGCAATGGCACATTCGTCGAACCCAGGGAAGCACTCGCCACGGCTCATGCTTGGAATCAGCTCGTCATTGCTGAGCAAGGCATCGCCCGACCGTGACCTGAAGTTCAAATCTCCCATAAAGAACACATGCGACTGGGGTCTAAGAACAGACCATCCATCACCGAATTGTAGCCCCCTCAACACCTTTGTCGAGTCTTGGATACGTCTCGCCAGTTGGCCCTCATTGGCACTCAGATGTGCCGTGACAAAGGTGTAGTACTGGTGGTTGTACTTGATGCGGAGGCCACATCCACCCTTCAGCGATGAGTACATCAGTCCACAGGTGGTTGAGGCCTCAAGCACACTCTCAATTGGGCCTACACTCAGCACAAAGCTCCCAATAGCACCCACAGAGCTGTTCACGCTCTTGAAGACTTCAATGCCATACTTCTCCTCGATCGTCGTCGCAATCAGAGCCTTCAGCTGGCTCAGCTCTTCATCTACAACACCAGGGGTCAGCGAGGGCAGAAGTTCCACGAGCTCCTGGAACCCAAATACGAACAGATCAGGCGACTCCTCAGGAAGACTTCTTCCAACGGCATCTGCTATCGACCTCAGTTGAGAGGCCTTTGCACAGTTCAGCGTGAATAGGAATATGTGAGCCATTTGCCTCGTATATGCCTTTTCCCCAGCAATTGCGTATAAGGCATAAATCATTATCGCACGGGGATTATGTTTTTTCCATTAGAATTAGAATGATACTAATAAAAATAGCAACTCCCCTTCAAATTTTCCCAAAGTGTATCACAATGTAGCTCTTACCCGAATTAAGAGATGGATAAAGTATGAACATATGATCTTTCATGGTTTCTGAGACATAACTATTCATAGTTTGTATGGTATAATCAAGGAAAACACATAGATTTGCTTATCTGTCAACAACGAAACAAAATTTGGGAGAACTGGAACTGTCATACCATATAACTGATCTACATTGTCATATATACTGACTTTTAACTTGATTGGATCAGTAGTGTTTCCAAAATGGTCCACACCATATGTGTTCTTATATATAATTCTGGCTCCTCGTTGCCCTAGCAATCGTAAAAATGTAAGGATGTTTCCAATTCTGGCATTGTTTACATTTTGAATTCTTATCAACACAGAAATGACACAAAACAAATACAGCTTTATACACAACATTAAAAACATCACCAAACAATGACCATAAACAAAGGATTAAGCAGGTAAATAAGAACGGCTGGAGGACAACCAAGGAAGCGCCGGAGAACTCTCATTGGAACCTTCCAACGATGGCCTTAGCTTGGTGAAGAAACATCAGCGGCTAATCCAGAACCACAGCGGCAAGTTCAAACTAATGGAGGCACGACAAAACAAGAAGACTCGGTAATTATTGAGATAGGCTAACTGAGATGGTATGAGAAGAGGGTATGGAGCGAAGAAACCTCCAAGGTCTGTAACAGAATACCCGTGCAGAGATCACAGATGTACCACGACAGCCGCCATTAACTGAACCTGAACCTGAACTTGATAATGAAACTATGCCTGATATAATGAGAGGTAGACGAAGAAACAAGGCAGAGGTGACAGATAGAGGATTAGAAGAAATTAGATGTGATGGTGTTTTTGATTATGATCCCTGCTTTGAACACATCATCGAGGATGACACCGACGGTTTTAAGGAGAATGATGATCCAGTTTATGAACAACAGCAAGAGCGAAGACCATGGAGAGCACATAACTTGGAGTTAAATCCAGGTTGCCTTGAAAAGTGTTGTGATTATTGCCATGGTCTTCTTATCGATACTGAATGACCATCTTTTTGTTGTGATGGGGGAAAAGTTTTACTCTGTGACATATTCAAAGAGCCTCCACAGTACATGAAGGATATATTATTGGATCCAATCACTTCCAAATATTCTCGAACAATCAATACAGTTCTTTTGATATCATCCTTGGGTTCTAACAGCACCGGTGATTCGAGAAATGGAACTTATTCAATCACATCAACGGACGTTTATTCCATAGAGTTGATGGCATGATAGCTCAAGAAAATGGCCAAGAGAAGTTTACAGTGATTTTTACACTAGATCCAGGATTAGCTACAAATCGTCATCTTGAATTGCTTAGAGGTGTTCTTCGAAATGATGAAGAATATGATAAACTTGAGGACTACATTAGCAAAATTGGTGAATTCCTCTCTCAAAACAATCGTTATGCACAGCTGTTATATACCGCTAGAAAATGGGTCGACAGGAAATTACAGAGATGGGATTGGCAAGAGATGAGACCATTGTTGAATTTACCAATATTGAACCAACGGCACGAAAAAATGCAGAACATTGTCCTTCTTTATTACCAGAGGCTAATGTGTTTGCCGTGGTGCGCAGAAGCAATAACAGCAGTACAGACTTCAATTTCAGTGTAAGGGAAAGGTCTACAGGTCGCTTTACTTTTATGAATACTCTGTGCAAGAGTGATTTTTGATCTTTGAGATGTCCTCTTTCAATTCATAAAGTGCTAGATGGATCTTTTTCATACTAACAGGACTCAGATTAGTATCATTCTAACAGGTCCACACCATACACACATTTGCAACTACACATACGAAATCTCACGCTACAGTTTTACAAAACTTTTTTAAGCGTTGGTTTCGTTACTTTCAAAAATCATCATCATCCTATTAAACGAAGGACCAGGCATTAAAGTCAACACCCGACGGGCCGCGCAGCGCAAGTTGATCGTGAAGGTACCGGTGATTCGGGATTTACCAGAGCCTTAGCGAAGGTCCAGATCGCGTTCACTGTACCGAAGCACTACAGATCAACTTGTACTCATACTATATCTTTATCAAATTACAGGGACCTAAATGATACGAACTACTCCATATACAACTCCAAACACTGCGACGCCGAGAGACAACAGCAGGATCCTTGTCTTGAGTATCTCCTCGTCGATATCCCTCTTCATAGGCTCATCCAGCTGTAATCTCTTCACAACCTGTGTTCTGATGGAGGTGGTCTGAGGAGTGATGCCCTTTGGGACGTAGTGGGGGTACATGCCATCGAGGAACTGCTCAATCTTACCAATGGTGATGCCCAGTCTCAGGTAGTTTGGGTCTGAAGGGTGGGACTTGTGGTGGATCTTTCTCAAATAACGTCTGAAGATTCTGGCACAGCCTTCCAAGGTTCTGCTCTCCAAGATCAAGGACACGGTGGTTCCCTTTCTGATCTTTACATGCTGTGTGAGTACCTGGGGGTTCTGGAAGACGAGCTCAAGGGTAGCGATGGCCATGACTTGCGGAATGGCACAGAAGTTGAAGCTTGTCTGTTCTTCAACCAATGCTAGGTACTGTAGCACGTCAATGACATGGTCCAGAGCATTGCACACAAGCTCAGAGATACACCACAGCCCTTGGGATTGGTTCTCTGGTTTCATGAAGTCGGACAGCTCATTGGCGTACTTCCCCCAGATCTCCTTTGGCCAGAATGCACGGCCGTCAACCTGGTCTTCTTCATAGTCTCTGATGATGTTGGTCTTTTGCAAGAACAACCCCATGGATTTGAACAACTGCTTGTTCGACGACAGCTCAGAGTTGCCGAATTTGGCCAGCACGATGAGCTGGGTCAGGCCGTCGCCCACCAGCCCGGCAACGTAATAGCAGTACAAGTCGTAATCCTCGATGGTCAACAGCCCGTTGCTGTTGAAGTTCTCATTCTCGATGTAGTCAGCCATACCGTTGCCCATCTTCTCGGTGATCTCCTTTATAACCTTCTGATATTGAGGCTTCAGTTCATGGTACTGGCCCAAGATACGGTCAAACTCCACAAGAACACATCTGTCCTTCTCATTTGGCGAGTTGCCGTCAAACGTCCAGTCCTTTGTGTCGAGCTTCTCGTGGAATTGTCTCAGCACGGGGAGTTTGACACTGTTTTCAATGCTCATGTCATCTTCAACAGTGTCCAGTGCCCTCAACACCAAGTAGAACACCATAATCACGTTACGCAGCTCGGGGTGCAGTTCCTCGATCACAGCAGCAAATGAGCGCGACGTCAAGTTCAACAGTTCATAACAACGGATCAACTCAGCTGATTCCGTGGCTGGATTACGAGCATTCTCGTTCTTTCTGAACAGCTTACTACACACCAGGTCAGTAACATGGGCACGAAAGCACAATCAGATCACATACAATTGGACGATAGACGCCAATTCATCGGGATGAAGAGCCAATTGGAGTAATTTACCCATTCTCGTTTCAACGGAAGGTGCTCTTTCGTGTATTTTACCACCGTGTTGATGTGTTTTATCAAACGATTCGTCTGAACAAAATTTCGAAAACTCGTTCAGAGGTCGGCGCTGCTTATCCCTTTATTTCCGGTTTAGGAAATACATCGCGCCAAACGAGAAAAATTCGGTGAAAAATTGGCGAAGCAGCGGGTTTGTTTTTCGCTCTATACGAGCGTAATTACCCGATCTGGAAAACTAGAGCCATTATTGCGCCAAAATTGCATCTCAGTCATATAACACGATATGGGATGTTATGCCTCTGTTTAACAGTTACAATCACCATTCACACCTCCAATTGAGTTGCTCCAGTATTGGCCATATCCAATTGTACTGTCAATTGAGCCGGAAATGCACCCGTTGAACTCCGCTGACTCCTGTGCTGCTGATAAACGGGTTCTATAGGCACTGAGGTAATCATCGTCAACTTCCTTCTTTACGAAGCTTGACAGGGTACACCACTCCGTGCTTAGCCCGTTCGTTGGCTCAAAGGAGCCATTGTTCCAGTGTGCGCTGGACACGGCTTCCAGCAAGCCCAATGGGCCAAAGATGGCACTAAGCACCAAACTATGGAACCCATCTGTGTGTACTGCATAGAATGCATCGAACAACACATTCCTATAACCCCTTGAGCCCTCTGTATTGTCAAACAGTACCAGCTGCTGCACAGATTCGTAGCCATACTTCTGAAACTCCAGCTGTAACGTTTCGTCGTCCAGGTGATAAACACTATTCTTTGGAATGACACCAAAGCCAATGACAATGTGCTCTGCAACCTCTGCAGGAATCAGGAAGTCGATAAAATCGATCAATTCAACGGCTCCAATCTTGTTGATGGTCACTGACTGACGCTTTGTGCTCCCAGGGCCTGGTGGAGTCACCGGACGGGTCGAATTATGTGCAATTATGAGCACAACTTTGATCATTGTGATCTTTACTGCAGTGACAAAGCCAAACATGCAGAAGAAGCAATCAAGGGTAATTGCAGGAATCAACATGATTCCTCTGGATGACAGCATCTTTTCCAACGCTCTCGCACAGAACTCTGTAGCAAAACTGAGGAATAGCGTCTGATAAGCATCCAAAGTTCTAACAACCACGTTATCGAAGAAAGATGCTTGGGACGTTACTCTGTCAAGGGCCTCCCTGGTCGAGACAATACGTGTATCGTTTGCAAGAACGGACATACTCTGACGGTTACTAATGATATAGTGAGAGAAGAGCGTAGTGGATAAAGAGAAAAGCTGATTGGGATGTTTATATACGTTCAGCGAGAGAAAGCTCTCATGTTGAAAGAGACAACGGGCGCATTAGAGAGGAATTATATATAGTAATTACTGACAAATGAGCCAATCAAAGGACATATCACGACACTGGGGGGACACCACACACGATAAACGGCCTGAAATAGGCTCCTCGGTGAACAGCACGGTAACACAGCTTCTGTTGAAGAGAGCAGAAGCGTTTTAAACAAGGAGGATAAAGCGAACAGTATATGGTTAATCGTTGCCGGGACAACCAGTCCACCGGGAACGTAAGCCCTGCGCTGATTACATAAGCTTAACTCCGAACGCGTCCGTTAAGTCCGCACACACCTGTACACCCGCACACCTGCACACCCGGCTTAGCTTCACCAACTAATACGTGTCTTCAAGACACGTTGGTTTCATCGCCGAAGAACACTACAATCCACCCTCTGGTGCTGTTTTGATCCAATCTCGAAGCCCTGCTGAAGATATAAGACTACGAGCATCACTATGAAGCTTTCAATTGGTGTTTTAATTGCTGGGTTAGCGTCTCTAGCAACTGCTGAAGTTATCGACTTGACAAGCGATAACTTTGATCAAGTTGTCTACGAGAGTGGAAAGGACACACTTGTCGAGTTCTACGCCAGCTGGTGTGGTCACTGTAAGAGTCTGGCACCGAAGTATGAGAAGCTGGGTGAAACTTACCAAAACTCTGACGTCCAGATTGCCAAAATTGAGTGTGAAGCGAATAGAGTCATTTGTTCTCAATTTGGCATCCAAGGGTTCCCTACTCTGAAGCTGTTTAGAAAGGACTTGAGTGACCCTGTTGACTATTCAGGAGACAGAGAGCACGATGCGCTTGTGAAGTTCATCGGCGAAAACACCCACGAATATGTCTACATCCCTGAGATCAAGAGCGATATCGTCCAAGTGTCCGATTTGGACTTTGACGAAGTGTTGTTACAGAGTGGTAAGGACGTTTACGTTGTGTTTACAGCGTCCTGGTGTGGACACTGTAAGAACTTACACCCTGAGTGGGAGAAGTTGGCTACCATTTTCAAAGATGATGATGACATTATCATTGCCGAGGTGTCCACCACTGACGGTCCAGCAAAGGAGCTTCAGGCGAGATACGAGGTTCCAGGTTTCCCAACCATTCTTACTTTCAAGAAGAACAACCCGGAGGTCATTCCATTTGGCAGTTATAGAAGTATTGACGGGCTGGTTAACTGGGTCAACGAAGTCTCCGGTACACACAGAACCGTTGATGGTACTCTTGATGAGCAAGCTGGTCGTTTTGACAAACTGGATGCAAAGGTGAAGGAGCTGTTGCAACTGGAGGGTGAAGAACAGCAAGCTGCAATCAAGTCTGTTGTTGATTCCTTGGAAGCAGGCCAAGAGTACTATAAGAAGCTCTTGAACAAGTTGCTCAATGGTGAGGAGGCCTTCTTTTCAAAGGAATTCACAAGATTGGAGAAGATGTTTGCCAAACGTGACAGTTTAGCCAAACAACAAGTTGATTCCCTTAGAAAGAGATTGAACGTGTTGAGCGTGTTCGTTGAATAGATGACCGATCACTGTCTCGACTGGACTTGTCTCAATTGATCTAAGAGCTGTTGTTGTAGAGCAGTGTTCCTCTGCAACTTTGTCAGGACTTCGTTATCAACGTCAAAGTATAGCCCTCTGTTATCGTAGTAGTCCATTCTTTTGTACTGGTTCTCACTCGGTTTGATCCATTCTAGCCAGTTTGCACCCATAACTTCACGCCAATTCTGCTTCCAGCCCAAGTCAAAGGCATTGCCCATGGTATCCGAGTTCGGCTGCTGAGACAATGAATAGTAGGCATCGTTGATCAAGTTCAAATTGTTCCTATAGCGCACCATGTCGTAGTGTTCTATCGTGGTCATGTTATGGAAGAGGAAGTACAGCGTGAAGCCCATGAACACTCCTACTGCAAAGAACATCGTCAGCGCAAGCACACCGAGCAGTATCACATTCAGCAGGATAGTGACCTCCTTATACTTCTCTGACTTGAAGAAGTCGTAGATGTCGATCCCACTGATCACCAGGTTCACAAGCGAATAGAGCACCGTACATATGAGGAATTGGATAAAGAACTTGTAATTGCGGTAGCCAACGCACTGAGCAAACCAAGGACAATGATGATCCATCTTCAGCTGGCACCTGTTGCAGCTGGAGCAATGGTGACTTCTATCAGGCTTCCAGCAATGACACTTCTTACAGTATCGCAGCGTACCAGCAGACTTCACCTGTATCGACCTCTCCGATATGAACTGCGGAGGCTCATTCTGGAACGACGAGTCCTCTTCGAGCCCCGTACACAGCTCAGGGAAGTCCAACGGTGATCCACAGCCAATCCGGACCACCTGGAAGTAGGTGTATAGCCCATAGGCGTACAGTATCAAACTGATTGCTCCACCAACGCTCCATAGAATACCGTCCTTCAGGAACACAATATCAACCGTTTCAACGTATAGAGCATACGAATAGAGAGAAACAACAAGAACCTTCGGGAAGAGCACGGTGATACGGCACAACAGAACCTCCAAGCACCTCATCTCATCGATCAATTGATGCTGGCTACGTAATTTCTCTCTCTGATTTGGCAGTGAAAGCTGTTGCAGTGGGCTATGCTATGTGAAACTTTCAGCGGAGCGCATCGAGTTTCCGCATTGGGCAAGCGCAGCACTGAGACATGTTAAAAAGCGCATCAATGCGTGTATTATGTCTTGTCTTTCTTCTCTTTCTTCTCTCAATTGCCTCAAGTTCCCGTTAGATTTGGCCAATTGAGCGATGGTGGTGAAGGGACAGGTGCACAGGATCAGCAGCAACGTCACGGCGTTTGAGCTGGGTGATGGTGGCGGTGAGAATGCGCTCATCTTCATCGGAGGACTGGGCGATGGGCTGTTAACTGTTCCTTACGTCGAGAGGCTTACGCTCCCACAAGGATGGTGCGTGTACAACTTGTTGTTCTCCTCGTCATACACAGGCTGGGGGCTGGGCTCCTTGGACAGAGACGTGGAGGAGATGGCACTGCTGGTTCAATACCTCAAGAGCGAGAAAAAGGGGAAAATCGTCCTTATGGGCCATTCCACAGGGACGCAGGACTGCATCCATTATCTACTGACAAATGGCAAGGACGTCGATGGTGTTATTCTGCAGGCCTCTGTGAGCGACCGTGAAGCAATGGAGATGTCGATGGGGCACGAGGAACTGGGACGTATAAATGAGGCCATCTTGAAGTTGCAAGAGGCGCACGGAGCAGAGTACATCATCCCAAGGGAGTACTCTGATAAGTTCTTTGGTGCTCCAATGACGTGCTATAGATGGCTGTCGATGTCCCTGAAAGGCGGAGACGACGACTACTTCTCCTCGGACCTGTCAGATGAACAGCTACGCTCGACCTTTGGCAAAGTAGACAAGCCGTTGGCGTTCTTATACTCTGGCGATGACGAGTTTGTTCCTTCAACTGTCGACAAGCAGAGCTTAGTGGAGCATTGGAGTTCATTTGTACCATCGCAGTATTTGAGCAAAGAGTCCAAGGTTGTTCCAGGTGCTACGCATAACTGTGGCTCCAAGTCCAAGCCAGAGTCATTCTCGGTATTGAACGAATCGGTATCAAACTTTTTATCATCTATTTAACCAGCTTTTGTTTAGGCAGTCTTAACCTTTGGTCTCGATTTATAGTAAGCCTCTAATGAAACTCCAGAGAACACTAGACATATAGCAGCCCACTGCATCACTGTCAGCCTATGTCCAAAGACAATGACACTCAACATCATCGACATCATCTTCCTTGTGACCGTGACTGTGATGAGAATGAGCGACCCAAACCTGTGTAACGTTAAAAAGATAAAGATCTGACCCAGTGCTCCACACAGTCCGTAGCAGATCAGCTCGTAGATCAGCCTAGGATCTGTGTAAAAGACACTTACTGAGTATGTTAACTGGCCAGAAACGGTGCAATACACCAAGGTCAACAGCGTACTGACAAAATTGAGCAAAAACATCAAATGTGCTGGATCGAGCTTCAGATTCTTGAACATGACGTCTTGAGTCGCATTTGTAACACCATCCAATAGCAGACTCGACATCAACAAGGCCAATCCTATCAACAACTGTTCGCCGTGGTCCATCTCTTTACCACCAATGGAGAATAACGAGACACCCACAGTTACAATCCCAACAACAACGTATTTGTACAAGGGGAACTTCTCCTTATACCACACTTTATGGACAAACATAACAGGAACAAGTTTACAGCTCTTCGCCAAGGTGTATAGCAGATAGCCAACGTATGAAGTACTCATCATCCCCAGTGGAGAGCTCAGTGATTGGGTCAACGACACGAGACACACCGGCTTAACAACGTCTAAGTGGAATTTTTGGACTCTTGGACACGTCAATTGAACAAAGCACAACCCAACAAGGCACGCAAGGGAGTTCTGGAACAGATTGATCACGAACGGTGCGTTGAATTGTGAGCCATCAGAGAGTGTATACGATGTGATCTGTTCTTGCAAGGCACCCCATGTTAGGAAGGAGGCATAGATACCCAAAACGTACACAACAAGAAGAGCAGAGGAGTTCATAGAGAGAGAGGGTGATAGTGAGTTCCACAGTGAAGTCCTTGCTGAACAATTGGTGAGTGATCTGGGATATCGAACAGTTGTAATATTTCAATTCGATGAAGCTGGCCTCGGTCATCATGCATCACGTGACTTAACGATGTCCAAACACGTGCCATGCTTATATAATCACCTACCGAAGTATTACGTAATATTTTTTCCAGCTGAAAATTTCGATCAACGGCTTTCGACGAACAAACGGCCACACGAAAACAGCTTTATTCAACATTTCTAGCTGGTCAAAGTGGGACAGATTAGAGAGGAAAGCGATCACAATGGACTCTCCTTTTGCTCTCACATGGGCCAACCATAATGTTGCAGATGCAGAGGACTACAAGCGCATCCGTACCAGGGTTGTGAGACGTGTTCACAAGCTGAGAAAGTACCTGTCTATTCAACAGCGTAAGACCAAACAGTACTCACATCACAGCATCAGTGCAGAGGATGTTGGTAAGGATTACAAGTATTGGCTCATTGCGTTGCTTTCATTGGAGAGGGACTTCTGTTATGCGATGGAGCTGAAGAGCCTGTCGCAGTTGGATGCCAAGTTGGACACCAGGGCTAAGCACAAGTTATTCCTCACCAGGTTGAAGAGATCAGTTCAAGAGTGTGACTCCTTGGTTCAATTGGTCGGTGGTATTGATGCCAACAGTACCAACGAGCTAGAGCTGTTGGTGTACAGGGAATTCATCAATGCCCAGCAGTCAATGGCATTGAAGCAATGGGACAGTGCCATTGCCCAGTTGTCATTGGCACGAGTTGGGCTCCAGTTCCTCGAGGAACATGGAAACGCCGAAAACTTCGGGAAGTATAAAGGTGTGATTGACTCAGATATTGATTCTTTGTTGATCGGTGCTATTCACAAGTCCTCAAAGAACTATTCCTCGGATATTGGCGAAGTTGCAAAGAGTGTTGTTTCGCTACGCTCTGATTCAAGGGTGTACCAGTTGATCTCTTCTGTTGACGATTCATTCTTGAAACCTTCTGGTGAATCAAAATCTGTCAAGGAATTGCAATGGAGATCGTACACAGCCAAGATCAAAGACGATTCTCTCGGCAGAACCCTCTACAAGATCCAGACATGTCCATTGGAATCCATGGATGACTTTGACACTTTGAACAACTTGATCTCGCAGGCATCTGAATCACATAGTATGTGGTTACAGAACGAGATCAAGGAAGAGGATGACGAGATCTTGACCTCGTACCTTCAATACACCCACGTGCTGACCTCGTTAAGACGTAATGTTAAACTCTTGGGCACTGTTAAACCTACCGAGGCGTTGACGTTACTCGACAAGATCAACCAGGAAGTTGAGTCATTAGAAGAGATTCCTGGTGTTTTCAACGATGACGAGTTATACGAGACTCTCCAAGGCATGAAACACTACTACAACGCCTTGAAGTTGAAACACATTGCAGACTTCTACTTTTCACAGAAGCAATTCAAAGAGTCACTCTTGCTATCTTCAAAAGTGTGCGAATCCCTTGAAGACGTAAAGATCTCGATACCATTCGAATTCATCAATGAAGACACCGTGAAGGAGTTACATACACAGGTCAAGACCTTGGTGACAAACTCACAGATCTTAGCCCAGCTCTCCCAATCTTCCACGAGTGACTCTCTTGCTGATGACGTCTCCAGGGGATTAACAAGAGATTCAACTATTGTCAACTTGAACATGACCCCCATCTCAGTGAAACCTGTGTTGTTCGACGTTGCATTCAACTACATCCATCAGCAGGATCAACCTCAACCTCAACAGCAAGCCACACCTGCTGTTACAAAAGCTCAAGCTGGTAATGAGGCCAATTCATCTGATAAGAAGAAAGGGTTCTTTGGCATCTTTGGCCGTTGAAACCACAAAACAAACAACAACAATGAAACGATGCCACGTGGATGAGTTGCATGTATAGTACGAATGAAGAATGCTCCTTAATAACAACCTCTGACACCGATTCGCTCCATAAGTAGCCACATCTTGTATCACTTCTATAAAATCAATGAGGACCTCATATAGACTGCTTACGTAAACACCCGGACACACGCATACACCCAAACACCATTTATGTCCTCGTCTGCGCTGTGAACTTCCCGAGATCGCATCATGTCTGAAATTTGGTGCCGATAAACTCACCCCACAAATTTCTCCATGGAAGGGATAGCACAGTTGGGTTAAACCAGTGCAATGTTGAGAAGATTGATAGTTCAGTCAAAGAGATCTGTTTCACAGCTTGCGAGCTCCGTGAACAAAGGTTCTGTGAATGTTTCCCCAGCACAGGGGTCGATCCAGTTCTCATTTGATGGGGGAAATGTCAAATACTCTTATACAAATGCGTTTCTGAGGGATGCTTCAGAGTCCCAGACCTCCCTTGACGGTAACACAGGTCAAAAGCTGTTCACCACTGGTGAGATTGGTGATGTATTCCCTGTTGAGCTGGGCGTTGTCAACGATTCAAGCGTCAAAGTGAAATGGTCTGACGGTGATGAGTACGTATACTCGAAGGAGTTCTTGGAGAAGCACTCGACGAGAGAATCGCAATTCAGAGGTAGATACCACGAGGATCTGGTGACACTGTGGGATCCTTCTGATGAGTCCAAATATCCGCAGCTGCCATATTATGACTATCACGATTATATCAACACTCGTGAAACGTTGGCACAAGTTGTGCGTGATATGCACAAGTTTGGACTTGCTGTGATTGGTAACATTCCTGATCTTTCTGCTGAGGAGCAAGACAAACAGCTCCTTGTTTCCAAGATCGGTGGTAGAATTGGCTATATCAGACCAACGTTTTACGGATATACCTTTGACGTGAAGTCCAAGCCTGGCGCAACTAACATTGCATACACATCAAAGTTCCTACCACTACACCACGACCTTTGCTATTACCAGTCT
Organism: Williopsis jadinii; assembly: GCF_001661405.1. Taxonomy (NCBI): domain Eukaryota; kingdom Fungi; phylum Ascomycota; class Saccharomycetes; order Phaffomycetales; family Wickerhamomycetaceae; genus Williopsis; species Williopsis jadinii. The sequence continues at coordinate 142,250 of NW_017963666.1, forward strand.
CCACCGGGCTTACAGCTGCTACACTGTATTAGAAACAGAGCCACCGGTGGTGAGAACGTCTTTGCAGACTCCTTTGCAGCAGCCAAGCACGTTGCCAAAGTCGACCCTGCTGCCTATGAAGCACTGAAGACCGTTCCTATCAACTTCCATTTCAACAGAGATGGCCATCACTACTTCCATTCACATCCTCTTGTTGTTGAGCGTCAGTTCACTTCCCAGCCTGGGTTCCTGGAAGAGGTGAACTACTCACCGCCTTTCCAAGCGCCTTACGACTACGGCCTGGAGCCAAACACCAAGGAGAGCGAGATCTTCCAAGACTTCCTCCGTGGTATGAAGCTGTTTGAAGACTTCATCAACGATCCTCTGAACAAGGTCAAGTTCAAGACCGATGAAGGTACGTGCGTGATCTTCGACAACAGAAGAGTGCTACACGCACGTGACGAGTTTGACCCTCAGTCCGGGGAAAGATGGTTGAAAGGTTGTTATCTCGATAAGGATGCCTTCCAATCCAAAGTGAGAGCTGTGGAGCTCGGTGATTACTAACTTCCCCCCTCTAATAGCATCTCGACTCATACATCAATTTCGTCCTTGTATGGCGCTTAATTGTCCATAGTATCAGATAAACAACACAAGATTACATACAAACCGCTGACGCGTAGAACAAACACACGCAAATGTAAACAGCCCAAATAGGAAATTATCCACAAAGAGTAAACACCACCTGGAACACGAACACAAAAGCACCTTTTTGCGGTCTAAAGCCTCAAAGAAAGAAAAAAACGCGTCCAAAAAATCTCTCGCGGCTGCTCTTCGATTCGACCTCATTGTTTTCCATCTAATCGACGTAAACACAGCACGGCGGCTAGGTTAGAAGGTCACGAGAAGCGAGAGAGCGATGTCTTCCTTAACCAGCGACCACTACGAGAGGCTCATGGAGTACTACAATGCTCTGAAGCAGTTTCTCTCGATGTCTGTGGCTCCTCAGAAGTCGAACCCCAACAGGGCGGCTAAGGCTAGGGGAAAGCTCCTGAAGCTATCGATGACACAGTTCTATGAGTTGAGTACAGACGTGTACGACGAGTTGCAGAGAAGAATCAGCGAGTCGCAGGAGGAGCCGGACTTTCTACTTCCCATGGCGAAGTTTCACCCGAAAAGAAACGAAGCCAGAGAGAAGTTGGGTTCTTTGCAGCCGGGGAGGTTTAGAGACTTGGTCAGCGATATCTTTTATGAGATTGAGCGAAGAGGCTTACACCTGCCTAGGGAGGATGAGCCAGTGAAGAACGTGGAGCCTGTGAGTAAAGCTCGATCTCCTGTGGTACCGCCAACAACTTTGCCAACTGCTACGCAGACTGGTGTGCCAAATGGAGTTCAGACTGGTGTGCCAGAAACTACTGACAGATCAGTATCAGAAATACAAGCACACGATTTGGACAACACTTCAACCCCACCGAAGAACAACACGAACAACTTGACAGTTGACGACTCTGCAATGGAGGAGGTAAAACAACCACAGAATACACTGAAGACGTTGCAACCTTCATCTGTGATTCCAACCAAAGCCGAAATGACATGGACATCTGATGAGGAAGAGGAGGATCCAGATGACTCTTTGAAGATTCTCAACACTAGTCATACGAAAACAAAATCATTAGAGATATCCAAGGGTGATATTCCAGCCCTGGTACCTGCGAATGAGAAGAAGCTGCGTTCCTCTCCTACTTTACCTCTGAAAGAGGCCGATTCTACAAATATTCCGGTCACAGAAACGTCTCGTGGACTGCAACATGGGTTATCATTTTCCAAAAGTAGAAACAAAGATAGAGAGATTGAGTTACTCCTTTCAGAAGGAACAAAAATGGACGAGAAGATCACAGATCTTGAACAGAAAAATGCATTGTTACAGTCCAAATTAGAAAAGCTCGAAACTGAAAATGAAAATCTTAAAGAGGTTAAAGGCAACTTGATGGATAAGATTGCCAAGTTGGAATCCGAGATATCTTCTAAAGGTGATCAGGAAGCCCAAGAAGTCCAAGGGAAATCCCGTTCTACACAGTTGTATGACCTTACTAACGATGATGATTGGAAAGCAAAGTACGATCAGTTGAAAGTGCAAAAAGTGGAAGAGTATCTGGCTCTCGATACCATTTCAGATGAAGCTATGGAAAAATTTGTTTCTAGAGATGGATTGATTCCATCAAACTTGTTAACTCAGTTACAGGAATCTGTCAGATCATTTCTGATAAAACTGAATGACTCATCGTTGGTACAGAGTCCTGATGTGTTTTTCGACTGTATATCCTATATCTCGGATTATGCATCGAAAATTGCAAAATATGCTGCAAACTCTGACAAGTCAGAGCTGATCCGTGCATCGGTATCACACGCAATCACATCAACAAGATATTTCACATTGTACTCGGAGATTATGCCAAAACTGATCATTCAACGAGCAGTATCTGAAGTGGTATTCAGTGTCTGTGATCTTGTTGCAGATGTTAAACTTAATAACGACTTGGACTCTGCTGTGGCTTCTGCTATGGCCTCTACATCTCAAATCAATGCAAAGAGATTTTCTGGTGAGTCCACCTTGGACAGTAATACTGAGGTCTCACCGGTCAGACCTTTAAGAATGGCCAAGTCTTCTTCAAGATCAGTTAGCAGCTCCAACCAAGCAACAACAGGAGTTCCACCATCTTTGAATACAGACATGGATAACAATATTGGTACTAAGCCATTCCGTTTGACAAAGGATTCGCCATCAATTTCTAGAAGTTTCGATCGTTTCCAAGGTGGTCAACCTTCCGATATCAAGCCTTCCTTGAATATTAGTCCAGTAATGGCACGCTTTACACCAGAAATCGTGAAATCACCGAATTCGACAACAAAGGCAACTGGTCTAGGACTGAGGAAATCATCTTCTCAGGCGATTCTCTCAAAGGTGAAACAGTTTGAAGAACAAGATCAAAGTGCAAAGACAAGCCCACAGTTCACTCCAAAGGTTAGTCCAAAGGCTAGTCCAAAGGCTAGTCCAAAGGCTAGTCCAAAGGCTAGTCCAAAGGTTAACCCAAAGGCCAGTCCAAAAGCTAGTCCAAAAGCCCATGTTGTTAATTCTTCATCTAATAAAGTCAACAACGTGATTGAACAGAAAGATTCATCAGCTGAATCTCCAGAACACTTGTTCATTGGATTTTCTGAAACGGAAAAAAAGGTAACTACCGCGTTGGAAAATCCTAAGAGCTCTGGCTCTGTCAAGACTGAAGAACCTACTATCAAAAATGGGCCAATTTTGAGTGGTGTTTCGATTGAGAAACAAGCTAGTATACCTCCACAAGATGAAGAGAAAATAGAAGATGAGAGATCTCTACTTTCTAAAAATGTCAATGGATTGAAGAAGTCTGTGGACAATTCACTGAGAAATGATGCTGCAGGTCAAACCGTTGAAGAAGTCTCTTCTTTGAAAGATACAATTCCTCAGATCAAGTCTACTAATGCGAGAGGTAACATACTAACAAATGATGACTCCACTGCCGCCGCTTCTCCTGAACCAAGCATTTTGAATAACAAAACTGCCGTTGGAGCTGTGATTGGTAGTGCTGCGGGGGTAATTGCAAGTTCATGGTCCAAAACCTCCAAGAAGAAAGAGCAGAACCAAACTACGGAGGAGGAAGAAGAGGTTGATATTGAAGATTTCAAAAGTTCTCTTATTGCGAACAATAATATTAAAAAACTGCAACATCAAAACCAAGATGATAGTGATGGGGCGTTTTC
>NW_017963666.1:146160-161018 GCF_001661405.1 Williopsis jadinii
CCTGCCATACCTAATAATGAAGTTATCAACCTTGATAGTGACTTCAGCGAAGATGATACAGTGATTGAAAAAGTTGAACCTTTGAAGACACCACGTTCTGATATCTCTACAAGATCGGTGGGAAAATCTGAAAGTGAAGCACCAGTGATTAGACATGTCAAGGTTACGAAGAAAGATTTGGGTGATGCAAGTCCAATAATGAGTCCAGGTGCATTTCCGAAAACAAAGACTTCCTCGGAGTCCTCTCCAAAATTACCAACACACTCTGAGCCAACACACTCTCAGCCAACACACTCTAAGCCAGCGCACTCGTCATTTTCGAATTCTAAGCGGGAGCTAGACCAGACTGCAGTATCGTCTCCAAGCTTATCAGAATATCCTACAACACCGTTACCAGGGACACTGTCTAGTTTCCCATCAAGACACGATGATGATGGTGATGATGTTGTTATTGAAGCGAAGAACTCAACACCAGTGACATCCTCAACTCCTCTGGTACCAAAGCACAGACCATCACCATCCTCAGTACCGACATCAATGTCATCACCGGCACCGGTGTCAACATCAGCGTCAACGCCAGCACCAGCAGTAGCACAAGTGCCAAAGTCACTGTCAACTTCATCTGCGTCTGCGACACATCATGAGAACCAGCATCAATTCGACGAGGACAACTTTGACGTTGATGAGTTTGACATTGATAATCCGGATAACACACTTTCTGAGTTGTTGCTATATCTGGAGCATCAAACCGTAAAGGTTATATCAACAATCCAAGCGTTATTGAGTGCTATAAAGCTTGCTGATTCCACAAAGGGTGAATTGAGAAACGATTCCAAGGCCATCAACGACGTCATTTCACAAATGGTCCAAGCGTCTAGCACGGCGATGAATCAGAGTCGTAATGCACAGTTGAAAGAGCATGGTGGATGGGTTGTTGACAGTTTAAGCGACTGCGGCCGTCGTATGAATCTGATGTGTACATCAACTGGGGAGGGAGATGAAGATGACGACTATGCCGATAAGAGTTTCAAGCAGAGATTGGCGGGCATTGCATTCGACGTTGCCAAATGTACAAAAGAGTTGGTGAAGAGTGTCGAGGAGGCCAATCTGAAGGAGGAAATCGAACATTTGAATGCAAGACTTGGATGATATGGAGAATGTCTTAGCTCCCACAAAGTACGTGCTATATATAGAGAACAATTTCGTGATTTACAAGCTGATATAATTTTGTCTTTTCCATCACCCTTTCCCTGTAAATTAATACACCAATACTAATCTATAGACGTATTGTGAGGACACAAAAAAGTCCTAGTCTTTTCTGAAAGGACCCAGCGAGGAACCTACCGCCCGCCCCGCCTCCCCAAATACTAGTCCCTCCAAAAGACTAGTCCCTCCGAAGCAACCTCACCTAGGACAATGGCGGCGTGTGTCCCCCGGCTGAACCAGTCACCGATAGTCACATCGTCCTATAAAATTCCCCGCATTGATTACCCTTTTTCGTTTAAGCGAACGGTTAAATAACGTAATCCATTACGTAATCTCCACATACAACCCGCGTTGTGGGGGTACTTCGTGATAGCTCTCTCATTCCCCTTTAGTCCTCGTATTTTTTGGAGGGGGGGGGACCTTTTGTTGATGATTGACGTTGAGTATGTGCTTGTTGATTTTGTTGGTTCTTTCGGTTCTCTCGTGAGTTTCTAACTGAAAGTGAGAGAGAGAGAGCGAAAGAAAGAAAAGGAAACAAACCGCAGTTTCGTCAACACTGGCTTATTGAAATCTAAAGCCAGATTGTGAATTGTTGTTTGAAAACCTCCCCATTCCTCGTACTCAGAGCGCATAAACACTGTGTGTATTTTGCCCTTGCTGTTGTTGTTGCGGTTGCTGTTGCTGTTGCTGTTTGTTATCGTCCAACGGCGCTTACACTCGAAACCAACTTGCCTCCGTATCGATTCATCCCGTCCGCGCTGAATACTCTATAAAGCAGGACGCTTTGCCTCACATTCGATTCCAGCACTCTGGACTAACAGCGCGCCTTCGACCAAACCACTGCCCATACAAGCTGACTGTGTGTTACCGCTGTGTGAGACTTTACTTCCTTGTTGATAGTTGCTCCATCGTTTCATCCGCCGCCGCCCATACCCTCTGTTGTGTTGATCTTTTGTTGATCCTTGTTGATCTTTGCTGTGCTGTGCCGCCCTGCCTGATTGTTGTTTCTGAATCTCCGTGGCTGCTTATAAAACGGAAAGGCCTAGCACAGAAGACATTTGTGCGTGCACATTTGATGATTCACAGCGAGGTGTGTGCCATTTGAAGCAATTGAAGAACCCCCTCCCACCGTCCGCGGGAAAAGAGACACTTATACACGATATACAATGGATGGTACTCATCAGAACGCTGCACCGCCTGGACCACAGCACAATGGTGAGCACAATAGCATCGCTCCGGTACCGGACCATATGACCTGTAACGGTACCACGCCTTCTGGCAGACCCCGTTTGTTTGCGTGCGAGGTGTGCAAGCGAGCATTTGCACGCTCAGAGCACTTGAAACGTCATGAACGCTCACATACCAAGGAGAAGCCGTTTGTCTGTGGTGTTTGTCAGAGGAGATTCTCCAGAAGAGACTTGTTGTTGAGACATGCTCAGAAGCTGCACGCTGGATGTGACGATGCCATCAAGAGAATGCGTAAGAGGTCGAAAAGGGCAAAGAAGAATGATGGGGAAGACGAAGGAGACAGCGCCGGTGTTCCATCGTCTCAAGGAGACTCTAAGAGAAAGAAACCAAACAGCGAGCAACAATTGCCTAGTACTGGTAACCTTCTGGCTGGCGATTTCAATTTCTTCTTTGCAACGAATAACGATATTCACGGTACGCAGTACGGTACGCAGTACAGTTCGATGATGAACTTTGACGTGGTTCCAAGAGTTAGACACTCCTCTTTTAGTGCAGCCTCTGGTAATAACTATGCAAACGCATCTGTTGGTCAGCAGAATGCTGTTGAATTTGCTACGCCACAGCTTGCACCTGTGGATTTGATGTTGAACAATCAAGTTAACGCATCGTCAGCAAATGACTCTAACAACCAATCCCAGAATTTTGCACAAAACTCTTGTATGGATACAAATTCACACCTGATGAATTCATTGGGTTTGAATAACCAATGGTTGGATCCATTACCAAGCCTGCAAAATCTACCAAGTTTGCAGTTTATCAACAACTTCTCCTTGAATGATTCCTCGACTAGTACAGGCCCACTATCATCAGCGATTAGTTCTACTACAAAGACAAACAAAAAGGCAAATACAAGTGCTGCTAATCCTCAAGAGACACTCAAGGCTTCGCAATCAACAAGTTCTGCAAAATCAGTTGGCTTATCTAGCTCAAATCCTCAAAAGAAAAAACCGTCGGACTCGAATGACGTTTTTGGATACTCATTCTATGACGATGACTATGTCCTGGGAAGTCAGATGGAGGATTTCCATTCGATAAAACTTTCCTACCCAAAATTACCATCGACGTATCTCCAAGAGACTGCATCCTCTCCTTCAACGGTACACAATGCTCAATCATCACATAATACGAATACTAATGATTATATCCTTCTTTCGGATCTTGAAGTTCCAAATCAGGCTGAGAAGATCCTCTCTGTGGGATACTCTTTCTACGAAAATAACGATTCTACAGCAGGGAACTCAAACGGTCTGGGCTGGAGAAACCCATCACCTTCTGTCTCCGATAGTCCACCAGTTAAGGAGACTCAAACTCAACCACTGGTGTCGAGAAGCTTACCAAGTATGTCATTGACGGATTTGTTCACCAATTCAACCATTGATCGCATCAACAAAGTTATGAAGAGATACCCATTTGCTGGCTTGCCACAGCCACAACTTCCTACGGTGGAGTATTTGAACCACTACGTTGATAACTTTAGAGAATTGTTCTTGTCGCACTATCCGTTTATTCACAGAAACTTGCTCAACGAGGAGTCGATGTACAAGCATACTTTGAATCCTGAAACTCCAAAGGATTATGCTCCAACCATTTGCTTACCTTTGTTGATAGCTACTATTGGAGCTTTGTATACGAATCAGAAACAACATGCAGCAGATCTGTACGAATATTCAAGACGCTGCATCCATGTTTATCTCGATTCAAGAAAGAAGAACGATGAGGCTGAAAAGAATACAACCCATAATTCTCCTCTTTGGCTTGTACAATCTCTAGTTTTGAGTGTTCTATATGGATTGTTTGGTGAGTACGATGAATCTGACTTGAGCATTATATTGAGACAAGTGAATGCATTGTGTACTTTGGTTAAGGTTTCAAGATTTAACCTGTGTCAGTTCAACCATGAGAATATCGAAATCAATGAGGAGTATTTTGAGGACTATATAACATACCAGTCTAAAGTGAGAACGGTGTATATGATCTTCAACATCTCATCCATGCTCTCGTGTCTTTATAACGTGGATCGGTTTATCGGTTATAAGGAGATTAAGTGTGACTTACCGGATCTGGAAAGCTACTGGAACTGTTCCAACTTACGAGAGTTCAAAAAGGTTTGCATTGAGTGTAACTTGAACTACAGCTTAAACTCAGAAAAGATATTGAACGATATGGTTTTTAACAACCAAATCAACTACAAAGTTTCAGAGTTCGGGTCCATTATCATTATGAATATCTTGTTACAATATTTCTTCACCAACAGAGATAATGCACTGTCTAATTATTCCATTGGTATCTCCCCGGATCATATGAATGCCTCAAACTTGGTCAAGAACTACTTGTGGGAAGATATGGTTACTGATGTGTACTCACAGATGAACATGGAGTCTGTTGTTCTTCGTAACGTTGCTGTGATTCGATCTATGATGATTGACTTGTCACCAATGAAAGAGGCACTATGGTCACGTTCTTGGGATAAGGTTTCATCGGAATTTCTATCTCTAAGCCCTAAGACTGACGATTTGATTGACGCATGTGATTACAGTGTTAGAACTTTGAGTATGATGTTCATCAACGATGTTGAATCAAGCAATTTCAAGAAATGTGTGTCATTGAGTTTGCAATGGCTGTTTTTCAACTTCTTCTACATTGCCAAGTTCTTGCACAAGTTTGAACGATTGATCTTGAAACAAGTGTTAACTGGAGGACATATCAAACCACATGAAGCTAGGCTAATGCCTAAATTCTTTTCTATTTATTTGAAGATTGCAAAGTTTTTGGCTGATCTTGAGCAATTACTTACACGCAACTTTGAATATCACGATCCAACGTCTCAACTCGCATTGAAGCAATTTGACGCTTCGAAGATTACATTTGGATATCAAAGACTTGTGGAGGCCCACTATCCGAAGGATGTCAATATGGATAACGTTGTGAAGATTGTTTCGCTACGCCTGTCGCAGAATGTTTTAAGGATTGGTGAGTTCGTCATGTATTATATATATAAGCATGAAGCAAACTTCAACATCTTTAAAGCTCAAAGTGAAGGCTTGCGTCATCTTCGAGTATTTGTTGAAAAGGATCTTGCTTGAAAAACTATTATTTATTTATTGTTGATGTTATGCTCTTTGACGAATTAATTTATGACTAACAAAAGTACTATTCATCCATGTACATTCCCATCATATGCTTAGCACCCTTGATTCCCATGGATAGCCACTTATTATACACTGAACTAGCCATTCCCAATCAACATGCTGTACATTGATGGTGGGTTGTGAAGACCTTCTCTTTGCTTCAAAAGATTTGATACTCTTGGGTATTCTTGCCATAGATTTAGCGTAGAGGTAAACGTACTCTTCATCACAGCACTCATCCAATATATCTGAGTCATTGATGAGCTTTACATGACGGACACGAGCACCAAGTGCCCTGAATACAAAAGTAGATATCTCTGGTTCCATTTCGGTCATCAACACCAATTTCCCTTCCAAAATCAAGTTATTTTGTAGCTGATGCACCAACGTTAAGCCACTCTCCCAATTTCTGATAAATCGTGATATATCTGCACTCACCATAACATCATGGAGATGCTTAGATTTACCACTGGGGAGTAGATAGCTTCTTAGATTGGTCAACAGAGTCGACTGCGCAGCGCAATGTTGAAGATACTCGTAGCTTAACACAGGCCATCCAAGTGATAGTGACTCGAGGAACTTTGGGTATCTATTAGTCCTTGAGGTTATTAATGCTGCAAACGTCTTAGAGCCAAATGGATCATTTCTAGCAACTAATCGTTGCTCCTCTTCAGAGTATTCGATCAGCGAAGCAAACCCGTCTTGAGCCAATGAGCCACCATTCTCCAGTATCAACTTTTCCAACATAGCCTTCAGTGAGTCGTCAAGGTTGGTTAGGGCGAAGATACAGCCATCGAATAGCTCAGACTTGACCGTTGTCTGCTCGGGAACTGTAAGCGATACCTCTTGATCCAATATGCTATGTTGTCTGGTGGCACGACGTCTTTGTAGTTCCTGTTCAGAGCCGACTCTATCCATTTTTGACCATTCCTCAACAGACATCTTGATGTCCTGTATAGCAAATCTCCATTCCTGTGGAGTCTTCTTATTCTTGTAGGTATTCTTGTTCTTCATTCTCTTCTTCCTGACTTGTTCTACAACAACAGTATCGTATCCTCTCATGCACCTGATAACATCATCTGATGCTGAGACTCGTTGCAGTGCCATAACAGAGTAGAGATTGTCGTCGTACTGTATGGTGTCTCCAATTCTAATGTCCAAAGGTACGACACCACTAACATATTGAACCCTATCGTTGAACTTGACCTTAGTACCATAAGAGTCCTCGCCCACGATGAGCCCAGGGTAGTAAAAGGTCTCGTACAGAGACCAAACACTCTTATGTGAGACTATATCAGACTCCTTCAGGAACAACTGTGGTTCTTGCTCGAGTGTGCTTTGAGGTACGTTCCTCAACTCCATTGTGATGTCCTCATCATTGGTTTCACTCCTTGTTGTGAGGGCAGATAGTTCAGAGCTTGAGATCTGGTCATCCTTGAGCCTTTTTGGCTCCTGTGATGATACACTGACAAAAGCTCTTTTCCTGCCTTTTCTTCCTCTTTTGATAACTTCATCATCATCATCATCTTCGTGCTGTTGCAAAACAGTTGGGTCTTCGCCTTCCACAGTAGCGTTGACTTTGCTTTCGTCGTCTATATCGCTGAACTCCTGTGTTATGTTCAACACCATATCAGGATTTTGACTCTTCCTCACAGTAGATGATCCCATTGCTTTGATTGCTGGTACTTGCCTCGAAGGTGTCTCAATCATCGAGAACTCATCTCCTTTTTGACTCGCACTGTTTCCCTGTGGGAATGAATTGGTCCTTATACTTAACCCCCTTTGCGAGTGCCTCTGTGGAGGTGAGCTCTTTGTCAAATGGTGGATCTGATCACGAGCTCTAACCACTTGTAAGCTGTCCTCAGCTTGAAAGCTTCCCAGGTGACCTGAAGACTTGTTTCCCTTTGTAGAATCGCTGAAAGTTCCATCTTCATCTTCCGAAACCACTGGTGAAGACATCCTATTATTGTCGTCCTTGTTATTATTAGGGGTTGGAGAGGCATTCTCTTCGTTGTCTCTGATATCGTCAGTGCTATTGTTAAAGGTAGAATTCATAGCAGAACCCTCGTCATCCTCTGGTGCGGTCCCTGGTATCTGTAAAGCAGCTTGTGAAACATTACTCAAGTTGGTCAAATTGGCCTCACAATCGGCAACTGTATCACCTTCTGCAATGGAAGCATCCACATCAACCAGGGACTCATTCTGATTGGACAAACAGTCCTGTGTATCGTCATACGCCAAAGACGGTACATCAGCTGGCTGAGTGTCAATATCTAGCTCTGGCTCAGCTTGTTTCCGTCGAAGTCTGTCAAACACCTTGTGGGCAATGTCGCCAGGTGTATTTATCACTCTCTTAGATATGGTGTCTGGTGTCACTGACGTTGTAGAGTTATCATTATCGTCGTACAAGAACTTCGAGTGTATTGGCGTCTCCTTCAATGGCTTTATCTTATCAGTCGCTGGTGTGTCTTCAAACGGATCAGCGATCCGATTCAGCCAGGGACTCTCCGCATTGGGCAGCTTCAGCTGCTTAAATATAGCTGAGGAGCTTGTTCCCTCGTCACTCGGCTTCGAATCGGAACTCGAAGACTGCTTAATATCATCGTCATCAACAGCCTCAACTGTCTGCTCCAGAGCCAACAGCTGCTGTGTATCAACCCGTCCACCCTCCAAGGACGAATCCACCAGCAGATTCTCCTCCTGCGATCCCAGCACCCTCAGCCTCCTCATCTGGGAGTCCTGAGAGTCTTTGATCTTAGCACTCGACAGAATCGGCAAGGACGTCCCATCAAACACATTGCTCGTTGCTACTGCTTCGATGACTTGTGTCTAGTAGCTCTGTTAGTTGATCTCCCTCACTTCTCTCAGACAAAATCGTAAAAAACTCACATCCTTGAGCCCAGATGAGTCCATCGTGATGTTCAGTACCAACGATCGGATCACTCAGACGAATACCAGCTGAATACCACCGTCAACATTAGCTGAAGTGCTGTTTACATTTCGAGCCTCCGGGCCATTTTCCACTTATGTCTTTGTTGCCCGAACCGGTTGTTGGTGTCCGGGTGTTATGGCGTTGTGGTGTCCGGGTGCATCATAGCTGTGCAGTGCTATCATCGGCACTATCAACCTAACAAAAGCTGTTAGCATTCTCAGTGGTCTGTACAGGAATACCAGTTAACAATCTCAATAGCTGCCATATTCTCTACTCTGCTAGCTCAATAGTTCATTAGTTCATACATTGGAAGCAAGTAAATACACAACAGCCTTCAGTAGAAGAGCTGATGACTGCTGGGCTCAAAACGCACAGTATAATCTCCAATGGAAAGCTCGCACAGGTCAACCAACAACGACGCCAGCAGACCCGGGTGTTGAGTTTGGAGCTGGTTCACAGGACGAGATCCTTTTAAACTTGGAACTGTGGCGGAGGCGACTCTCCAAGTTGTTCAAATCGGCCATATATGCCTCCACGAGCTTCTTCTTACGCTCAATCTCTCTCAAGGTCTCTTCGTCAATGACGGTACTACCGTCACCTCCCACTTCCAAACTGTGAAAAAGATTCAACAAAGAAGGCTCACTGTTGAGTAAATTAACAGCTGGTACAGCAGCTGTGTTGCTATGCGTTGTTGTTGGTCCCACGGAGGCTACGACCCTGGAATTGATACTGTTCATTCCTTCAGTAGTGGCCAACTTAGACCTTCTATAGTTCTCGTATAGTAGAGTATGTGTGGTGTCTTTCAACTCTTGTAGATGCGAACCAAACAACACGTTTCTCAAACTGGTGAAGTCGCTGTGATCTGGGTCTTCAACTTTCAAGGTACCCCATGGGTATCTTCTCACATGGCAAATGGACCCTTCAATCACCTCTGTATCGTAGGAGCCGCAAATTGCAAACGGTAAGTTCTGTCTCAAGGCATCAATCTCAGTTATGGTCTCTGGGTCATCAGAATCTATCGAGAAGTCGTAAACAGGGATCCCATTCAGCTCTATGTCCTTCGAGATCAACTGTTTGTTCAACGTGAGCTCTTCCTGTGTTAGGGAGTCCAGCTTGGATAAGACCGGTATGACATTGACCCTCGTACTAAACTCCTTCATGGCAACAACATCCAATTCACGTAGCCCTCGAGAAGTTGGCCGGATAAAGTACAACAGCGCATGAGGTCTGCCATCTTTGAACTTAGCATCACGGTCGATGCGACACTCCTCGTTCAACATCAGATCAAACTGCAGCTCGAGGTAATTGACAATAACCGCAACACATGAAGTGTTATCAATGTTATCTCCAAAGCCTGGAGCCATGATCACGTCCAAGCTTATCGGCGTCGAATCCTTCTCAGCAATGTTCACATGTATATCCAAAATATCAATACCTGGGTTCAAATGCGAGTTCTCAGGCGAAACCGTCACAGTGTCCTTCCTGATCACGTTCTGATTGCACAAAGTGTTGATGAACGAAGCCTTCCCCGTGCCCTCCTGGCCACACACCAAAAGAGTAAAATCAATGCCCTTCTTGATATTTTTACGACGACGAATCTCTTCCGGTGATTGATATTGATTCTTCTTCCACATTGTCCAAAGCACCCCAAGAAGCTCTTGATGTAGAAATCATGAAATAAACCATCATCATCAACAAATAGCACAAAATGACAACAAATTCTTTTGTGATATCAACACCAAAACCATCAAGACGAGATAACACAAACACAGCGTCCAATTGTGCACCAACGCTGTAAAACCTGCCTGTGGTGAATGTGCAAACAAAACAGACTTCATTCGTTATGTAAATGATATTATACACTTAATTCTATGCTGTTGATTGTTCTTTTATGCTTGTTTTAGTCTGACTCCAAGTCACTCAACTCGTTGCTTGATTGAAGATCAATGTGTTCTATGATGCGTCTCAGCTTTCTCGCGTGATCACCTTCATCTTGGCCCTTACGCTTTCTCTGAGCTCCCTCTGGATCAACCTCTTCAGTGTTTGAGCTTGTAGCTGTGCCGTTATTCGGCACAGTTGATGCTGTGGTATGGTTGGAATCGATGGTTGAAGATTTTACGGGCAAGCTTTCACGTTCTTCAAGTTTGGAACCCAGTGTTCTCCCTTGAGAAAGAGTGCTTTTCTTTAATCCTTCAACAGTCTGTTGGCCTTGCACAGCATTTTTATCTTCTTGAGCTTTTTCAGCTCCCACAGTCACAGGCTTCTTCATGGAAGGTTTTCTTCTCTTCTCATCATCAAAAGAGGCAGCAGACCGTCTACCAGCCATTCCCAGATGCTTTTGAATGCTGCTCACCGACGCTGGCCATGACTCAGCTGGAGATTGTTTGATATGAGTGTCCTTAGGTGAATCTGCCTCTGTTCTCTGCTTCTTCTTCTCTTCTGAGAGTGTAGATATTGATCCCTTGGAAACCTCAATCACACTCACTCTGGTTTTATTTGGCATCAAATGAGCGTTCTTCGTAATACTCGGCCCTGAGTTTACAGACTTCATCAACGGCGATCTCGGTAACGGTGGTAACTCTTTCTTCGTATGGTTTGCCTCTTTTTTCATCATTAATGAATGCAGTATTGAAGTCTTAGGCTCTAAAGGTCTGGTTTCGGTATCTGCTATACTCTCCGATGGCTTCTTCCCTGGTAAAACTTCAGGCACTAACTGAGGTTTGTTGGAAATGGCAATGGCTAGATCACTTTCGGATGATTTAAACTGCTTTGGAGACGGTTTTTTCCCATCATTGTTCTGCAACTCAACAGCACAAGGCTTGCGATTCATATTATTGCCAGTGCTTGGAATTAGTGGTGTTGTAGTAGTTGTATCAACATGCGAATCAGTTAAACAGACCTTGCTGTTGGCATTAGACCCTCTTGTCTGTTCACTGAGAGGCTGTGTCTCAGTCAATGTATGCTCCTCAACTGCTCTCCCTCTTTCAACCATGACTTGTGGCTGAGCTCCCATCAAAGTTGACTCCTCTAATGACATATTCACTGTTGTATCAGCAGCTTCGTGGCCTGACTCCTTTTTATCCCCTTCCAGTGGTTTGATCACTGGCAGTGTGTGTTCTTCCGAGCTGAACCACCCAATATTAGCCTGTTTAGCTGTATATACTGCAGTTCTCTTTCTTTCGTGTATTGGGCTTGTCAGTGTGGGTAAGTTCTTTAGCTCTGCATCACTTGAGACAGTGGTGGTGGTGCTGCTGGTGATCATATCAGCAGAATTGCCGGCTTCACCAACAAATTCTTCACAGCATGCAGTTCTGATATCATCCTGTACAATGTTGCCAAACCCACAGAAGTCAATCTTTCTGGACTCAGCATTCTGCTCCTCTGAAATGTACTTGTACATTTCCATCAACAGTGGGACGTTTACTTTGAACCCTCGGGTCGCAAAGAAGTTCTTTGGCCACTTGAGCTTGTTATCGATTGCAGATGCAATCATCATAGCCACCATAACATCCTCTGTTCTGTACAAAAGACACACCTGAGTGTGCACAGTCATATTCATCAATGAAAGTGCCTTGTTCGGCAAGCACACAGTTGATAGCGAGTCCCAGAATGCCACAACGTCATGGTCTGAGGAGCTCATCTCAAACTTGTTTTGAGGGTTCTTTTCCATGATCCTCCTCATCTGTACGTGCGGGTTGTAAACGTTGAAATCGCAGCATAGAGTGTCCATCACTATGAGCTCGCCTTTCAGTATTCCATCCTTCCATTCCCAAAACTCCTTGCTATACGTGTTCAGGCTCTTCTTGAACTGCAGCTGGGCACCTCTCAATGCGATCTCCGTGCCCGTCTTGTGTAGTTCCAGCACACGCGATGCCAGAAACACCGCAACGGCACATGTGTACAACTGATGATTCCCTGAAGTGATGGGCACACGCTGGTAATACCGTTGCAAGTATATCGTCGCCAGGAACAGCTCCGCACCTCGACATATCTTCAGATGCCTCATGAACGAGTACATCTTCTCCATCCTCGCCATCTCCTCCCTCCTCGTCATGCCGCTTCTCACGCTAGCAGAGGCCATGATCTGCTCCCTCGTGAAGATCCAGTCGTTCTGAGGAATCGCGATATGGTCAGGCCAGTACTCCGACTCGTCTCTGTATGTGCCACCCATCTCTTTCACCGTCAACAGCGTCGTGGCTCTGTGTTGTTGTCGCTTTGTAGCTGTGAACTCCGATTCTTCCCGGTGAACTTTGCTGAGAGCTTTAATACCCGTTGTGCTGGCGATGGAGTTTTTTCATCTCTGCGCGGTGATTATGTAATCAAGATTGAGATGTGCTTATGTAAGCACATCATTGTTAGGGGACGCACCATAATAGCGAGCCCTGGATGGTGTGTAAATGCACCATAAACACCATTTTCAGTGGTTAGTTTACGCATCAGCTTGATCAGTTTGTGAGATTTGTGCAAGTTTTGTTCGCAGACCCGTCAGCTGGTGTTTCCAAAGCCAGCTTTGGTTCTATGCTGTGCAGCATTTAACTCGTTGAGACTCTTCTATGACGACGTTCCACTTGGGAAAGACGTATAGCCTACACGTTACAGAGACCGGTACTGCCTGGTACTGTACATATATACAGCTCCCAGTCTTCTTACAATTGTCCTCTCGAGGCTGTACTGAATTCATTCAGCGACAGCTTTCTCGGGTGTGTGACGTCTGGATTTGGAGGATCGCACCACTGGCTTATAGAGTTGGTATCCAACATGATCTTTTTGGTTAGGTTTCATAACATGTGTTGGAAGCTGCCGGCTACATGTTACAGCTTACTGTAAAGCTAGGACAGCTTCTGCAGTCTTTGAGGTAATGATGATATCATCATCAGTATATCTTTGGAAGGTTGAAGTCGCTTAGGTAGATGCATGTAGAAATAGGTTTATAGGACCCATTGTGGTTTCTACATGGTATATGTAGGCACTGGACTCAGGTCCCACACTTGCACCCCCCCCCCCCGCTCATTTTACAAGAAGGAACTGGAAATATTATTCAAGAGGTTCAATTAGGCGGACATCTGATGCACAGTTGGACAGTCAAGATGCCCATGAGGGTGCACGTTTCACCCAGACAGTCAAAAATGGCATGTTTTACAACAATCTAACTAAGTTGGAACATCATCAACACAGCAACGCGCTGATTCATGGTTTACTGATGTAAACAATTCTTCTCTCAAGATCAATTCAATGAGCTATTTTGTTATATGTCTTTTGACCACATACATGTTTTGTCACTCATTCATTTTGAGATTTACAGTTGATGATTTATACCTGTGAATCTTGGGTTTCTCCCAATAATAAATAACAGGCGACCACGTAACATCAACAAGCTTGGACCGACAGTTCGTATTGAAGAGACAAGCTACACAAGCTGGTGGAATTCACTGAGTCATATCTGAGCATGTTTCAATTGAAGTCTAGATCTCTTGTGATACAGGTATAGCCACTCCTGTATTCTTCGACGCCTAATCAACTCAATCTTGCGGGATGCAGACAGAAGAACATGTCGATCTGAGGAGAAGCCTTACCTCGTGTAAATGATTAACATTTAGTCTGGACTACGTGTCACATACTCGTGAGGATTCGACCTGTATGCAGCTCTACCAACTCTCTAAGGCTTCTATATCACGAGATGTCTCACAGCTATCTCACACATTTCAAAAGATACACCCCCATGGCCTCGACCATCCAATGAAGTAGAGTCAAGATTACAGTGTGTATATGCACCATGTAAATAAGAGACACCAGTTCGACTCTCAAGCCCCCCTCTTTCCAATGGGTTCAGTTTATAATAAATCGTACGAGGAACACCTCATAGTAGACGTCGGCTTAGGGAGCCATACGCCTATCCTCTATTGGTCCACCAAACAACACTGGGATGGGAATAACGTAAACATTCATAACAGCAAGCTGAAGCAGTGTTGATAAATCAAATCTCAAGTGATGTCCGTTGAGCTCAGATCAAACACACTATCCTGGGAGTGTAAACTGTAATCTCACCATAGACCGGCCATTCGCAATTGCATCGACTGTAAAATATCCCTCATGCACAATAGTGTTGGGTACATGGTACACAATGCATCACGATGCTTTTGTATAACAGTTCGCTGGTGATCAAGCGTATCTAGCACATCATTAATCGTCAACCTTGTCCCTCTAAAGTAAGGTCCGTGCTGATACGCACAACTGTGCGTCAGTTTGCACTTGGTTAATTTGACTCAAGCTCTCTAGCATAAACTATGCGAGAAGCGAAAACTGTGCATTTGAGATTGAGTTCGTTACGCACTCCCGTAGATCTT